>NW_024377842.1:0-20638 GCF_016835505.1 Polypterus senegalus
GTTTAGGATTGTAATTTTAAACAATGAAATGATTATTTTTCATGATAACTTCATTGTGGAATCATTGAACACAGATAAATCAGAAATGTTCATTATTTGAGAGAATGATGCTGATCACATATGATAATATTTTGTTATTCTTTAACTCAGTTTGGAATCTATGCATCCTCTTTGACAATGGTATGTTGTGTACAGTAAAAATCCAAAATGTGTTTTTCTATCTTAGAAATGTTTCTTTCTAGTAGGATTGACTATGGCAATATGGTGTTCACTGGCTGCTTAAATTGTTTTATACAGGTTTCAGTTAATTCAAAATGCTACTGCAAGAATTATTACTTAAAACTTTGTGCCCGCAAAGCAGCGGGTCCAGATGGAGTATCACCACAACTGCTGAAGGCCTGTGCATTGGAGCTGGGGAGTCCTCTACAGCGCATCTGGGAGAGTCTCAAGGCTTTGAAAACATCTTGCATCACCCCAGTCCCAAAGGTATCAAGTCCTAGTGAGCTGAACGACTTCCGGCCTGTTGCTCTGATGTCACTTGTGATGAAGACCATGGAGCGGCTGCTGCTTCACCACCTGAGGCCACAGGTCCACCATGCCCTCAGCCCTCTGCAGTTCATATACCAGGAGGGTGGGAGCGGAGGATGCCATCATCTATATGCTACACCGATCCCTCTCCCACTTGGACAGAGGTAGTGGTGCTGTAGAATTACGTTTCTGGACTCTCTAGCGCTTCACCATCCAACGTCTGCTCCTTAGGCATTTATTTTTCACTTTGTTTTTATAATGATGTTTAGCTGTTAATGTTGTAAATCACTTTGAGCTATTTTCATGTATGGAAATAAGCTATATAAAATAAATGTATTTGAAAAAAAAAAATCAAAGAAAATTTGACTTTGCAAATTATTCAGTCAAAAATTAACAGATATGCCATTTCCATCTGTAAAAAAAGTTAAGTACATCCTTCGCTCTAATGGCTGGTATTTGGCAGAAACCACCTTAAGTAGAAATTTCCAATGACTGCCTACCAGCCTCTGTCTTCATTTGGTAGAATTCTTTCAGCTGAGTAATATTTGAAGGTTCTCTTCTGTGAACAGCCTGCTTCAAACTTGTACACAGTATCTCAATGGCATTCAGATCTGTACTTTGACTTGTTCATTCCAGAACCCTCCTTTTCTTTCATTTCAGCCATTCCTTGGTGGGTTTACTGATGTGACATGAAAATGACTTAAAACATAAGGTTCACTTTCGATTGAGTGTCAATCTTTATCTTCAAGCACCTTCTGGTACAATGAATAAGTCATAGTGGATTCTATTATGGTGAGCTGCGCATGCTATGATGCAGCAAAGTAACACCAAATGATAACATTTTCACTACCACCTTGGAAGCTCAACCCTATTGGGGCCCATGGTCACCAAGGGCCTTGAATGCCTGAGGAGCCTGGCCCTCAGCACTTCCGCCACACCTGGAAGTGCTGGGGTAAGAAGACCAGGGACACCCGAGTGCTTCCGGGTGCTCAGCCGGTACTTCCGCCACACGGGGGAGTGTCAGCGGAAACTAAGTGGGAGGTACCTGGAGAACGTCCAGGTGGAGATAAAAGAGACCGCCTCTCTTTATTCAAGGTGCTGGAGTCAGGAGTGTAGATGGACAGAGCTCGGATAGAGAAGAACAGCGGCGTTCTGAAGAAGGAAAAGGCATTTTACTTAAAAAGTCAGACCTAGACCCACACATACTAAATAATTATAGGCCTATTTCAGATTTACAGTTTCTCTCTAAAATACTAGAAAAAGTAGTCGCCAGTCGGCTTCAGTCACACCTTACGCATTACAATTTATTTGAGAAATTCCAGTCTGGTTTTTGCACTCATCAAACCATCTAGATGCTGCATTCTGATAGAGCATTGAGCCCCTTCCTGGTATTGTTGCCGCTTTGTCCCAAAGTTGATGTCAAGGCGTACCTCCTCATCTTTGGTGAATGGTTGCCCTCTATCACTGGGAACAGATTTGATGACCAGCAGCTGCAGTGATGTCATTTCTAGGCCATGATTCCATGGACCCATTCACATCTGAAAAGACATCTCACTTGTTTGGTGATTTTTTGGTTTTTCTTTTTCAAAATATACAGGGTTCACCTTCAAGGTGCCCAAACACTTTATCTCTCTCATTTGTTTTGCCTTACATTATATAAGTACATTTCAAGCCTCTTTATTGTCGTACATAAGTTTTGTAAATCTCACCTCTAATCTTTTGCTCGACTTCTTCATGGGTAAATTTTAGTTTTGCCTTGATATTCTTTCTGGACAGCAAAAGTTTCCTCCTGGCAAACCTCTTATAATTTGTGCATCCTCTTTCTAATGGTAGACTCATTCATTTTAACATCAACAGTGGCAAGAACTACCTTTAGGTCCCAAGACAAAATTTTAAGATTATTATTAACTTTATTTTGCATTCTGCTGTTGGGTGATTTTTCAGACAATGGAATGTTGATTTCCAATTGTTTGGGGATCTTTTTAAATCCCTTTCCAGACTCATAGGCATATATAATTACATTATAAACTTGGTGCATGTTATAGGCATGTATAACTGGCTTATTTTTCTTAGAAGACTTTACATATTCTACAACTCTGTGATGACCAGTTCCTTTTTGGGATACATCACTTTAAAACCGCCCACTAAAACAACAATCTACTTAAAGGGCAGGTTCAGTTATGGGACACACTCTGGACCCTTGGAGTTAGTAGCAAAGACAGAATTAAAACAAATAGTGCTACACATCCTCTCTCTGACACACTGGCACTGAATAAATTCAACCAATGAATCATTCAGAAGACGTGTGTCAGGAAACACTACTGGGACTTCTTTATACCAACAGCAGTCTGTATAATGCCTCACTAGGATTGTAACTGCCAAGTCAGAAGTTTTATTTTTATTTTGATTATCATCCTTTTTTAGTCATCTGGATGTGCGTTCAGGCAGCAGTGTCTATCTATCTATCTATCTATCTATCTATCTATCTATCTATCTATCTATCTATCTAGGGACTGTGTCATCATGTTAAAACACTAACATTTTTAATACTTATTTTCACATTTTGTAGGTCATTGCAAGTGGTAGCTGTGATGTGATGTGTAGTACAAATAAATGTGATCTGACCTGAAGTAGCATTTTAATGGCTGGTGTAAATTATATATGGATACGCTCAACATATGAAATGAGCATTAGAGGCTCACACCCCTGTCCTCAGCGTATCCTGGTAGTAGCAAAGAAAATGTAGGCATTAGAGTGTGCTAGTCAGTTACAAACACATACACAGAGCCACATACACAGGACCAATTTAGAGTCACCAATTAAACTAGCCAGCACATGACTGAAATTAAACTATCCAGACACTTGGTTCCTAAGAATGAATTTGTAGGCTGTGAGTGTGGCTGGACTGAAGCACCTACTAACTTTACTAGAGGGAATAATTTCATGCAACAAATCTAGTAACCAGAGAACATGGAATCATGGAAAGTGTCTACAAAAGGTCCACATAAAGTTTAGAAGGCAGGTGTCTACAAAGTCCACTTTAATGGGAAGAAGGCTAGACTTTGAGAAATTATGCCTTTGTTTGTATTTAGTTTAATTCAGCAGATAACAAAAAAAACTCCAAGACAAACATAGCCACACACTTTGATCATTATTTTTCACTCAAGGCATGACATCACATACCAGCAAAGAGCCTACCAGTTATGTGAAGAGGTGGGAGAATTTAAAGTATTTCAATTAAACTTTATTGCTGGTGATCCAGGAAAGGCTAAGAGAATATTTATAAAAGCTGCCTAAGTCAGACAGTCATTCATCCATTTTTGATTCTATTTGTTCCTTTCCAGAATCATGGGACGTTTACTTGACAGAATCAGGTCTAAGTCGGGGTTTAAACCTATATCGCATAATACTTTACTGGCTTCTGCAGTCAAGATTATATTTTTATTTGAAAAATTCAGGAGCTTACATTCTTTGTCAAAGACTTCAAGGTAAATGGTGATAATCTTGTCTTTCTGTTCTTGAATGCTTATTTTCCAGTCTTGGATTCTACTTACAATATTCACTTATAATAATACCAGTGTAGAATTTTGTAAGTTTCTCAGCTGATATATATGTTATAAGACCACTCTAGTGTCTTGTTAAAGACTAGATCCTTCATACTTGAAAAAATAAACATTTTCAAAAAGGATAAACCTAAAACAAACAAAACCAATAATTCCACAAAGCAGTAAACAGAACCTTCAATTGCATTTAGATCAGACACTGAGAGAGCAATTACAAAACTGCGACGAAGCGGACTAAGAAAAGCCATCACAGCAGCCAAGAGGTTGCATGGAGGAAGAAGCTGGAGGGCTTCTGTTCTACTGCTGACTCTGGGCGTATGTGGTAGAGCCTTCAGCACGTCACAGACCACAGAACCACCACCAGCACAATCAGCTCCAAAGACAGCCTGCCGGATGATCTCAACACTTTCTATACTCGCTTTGAGACATCCAGCAACAGCACAGAGTGGAGGCACACACACCTGGACCACACAATGAGTTGGCTGATGTTCTCTGCTTCATCTTCAACCTTTCCCTCAGTCAGTGCATCATTCCATCCTGCTTTAAGACTACGATCATCGTCCCCCTTGCTGAAAAGAAGCCCACCCACCTGCCTGCATGATTACAGGCCGGTAGCACTCACTCTAATCATCATGAAGTGTTTTGGGAGAGTGGTGCTGGCTCACATTCAGAGCAGCATACCGGGCACTCTGGACCCCCTGCAGTATGCCTACCGCCCAACAGGTCCACCTCAGATGCCATTACGGCTGCACTACATTATTCCCTCTCCCATCTGGAGAACAAAGACTTCTACCTCAGGATGCTCTTTGTTGACTACAGCTCTGCCTTTAACATGGTTATCCTCCATAAACTCACCCATAAACTGCACTGCACTTGGCCTGCACCCTGCCCTCTGTGACTGGCTCCTAGACTTTCTGACTGACAGGTCCCAGTCTGTCAGGGATTGGTAATAGGATTTCAGCCACCATTATCACAAACATAAGCACCGCACTGGGATGCATCCTACCCCCTCCTCTACACCCTATTCACCCATGACTGTGTCACTTCCCCCAAAGATAACATCATCCTAAAGTTCACAGGTGACATCACAGTGATTGGACACATCACTGGTGGAGATGAGGCAGCCAACAGGAGGGAGTTGGACAGTCTGGCATCATGGTGTGAGGACATCAACCTCACTCTCAACACAGACAAGAAGAAGGAGATGATAGTGGACATGAGGAAGGAGGAGACCTCACCAGCCACTGTTCATCCAAGGGGTTGAAGTGGAGAGGATGAGCAGCATTAAATACCTTGGCGTCTAAGTCAGTGAGGACCTCACTTGGACACTTAACACCACACAGCTGGTAAAGAGGGCTCAACAATGGCTGTACTTTCTGAGGGGACTGAGGAAGTTTGGTACAATACAATACAATACAATACAGTTTATTTTGTATAGCCCAAAATCACACAGGAAGTGCCGTAATGGGCTTTAACAGGCCCTGCCTTTGACAGCCCCCAGCCTTGACTCTCTGAGAAGACAAGGAGAAACTCCCAAAAAAACCTTTTAGGGAAAAATGGAAGAAACCTCGGGAAAGGCAGTTCAAAGAGAGACCCCTTTCCAGGTAGGTTGGGCGGCAGTGGGTGTCAAAAGTAGGGGGTCAATACAATACAATACACAGAACAGAACAATTCCTTAATACAGCATAATAATAAAAATTTTAGAAGTAACGGTTTAACAGTAGATGATATGACATAATTAGGTTTGGATATTTTTAGAGTCCTGGAGACCTCATCCATGCCACGGCTGAAACGTTGCTCCGATGAAAGGACCCTCTTTCCCATGATTCCTGTGATCCTCCATCAGGGATGAGTGGGCCGTGGCACCAATTGCCACATTTGGGTACCGAGAAAAGAAACAGAATAGGTGAGGGTTAGTATTCAAATATAATTATCATGTTACTTATGTTATAGTGCTAATGACTAACAACAGAGATGCAGTATGTACAGTTAATCAGCAGCTCTAGTCAGGATATGCTAAACTGAAGTAGTGAGTCTTCAGCCGAGATTTAAAGGCTGAGACTGAAGGGGCATCTCTTATGGAAGCAGGAAGACCATTCCACAGTTTAGGGGCCCTGTAACTAAAAGCTCGACCTCCCACTGTTATTTTATTAATCCTTGGAATTCTAAGCAGGCCGGCATCTTGAGATCTTAATGTGCACTCAGGTTTGTAAGGTTTGTAAGTTTGGTATGTCGACTAAGATCCTCGGCAACTTTTACAGCTGCATTGTTGGGAGCATCATGACCAGCTGCATCACCATATGGTATGGCAATACTACTGCTTCACTGCAAAATGATTTTTGCTTAACAAGTAAGAATTTCTTATTTTAAGGTAATATATCTAATATTTTGCCCCAAGAAATTAAATATCTCATGCTGCAATGATACTTGCTAGATTATTTTGCTCAATCTATACTAATAAAAGGCAAAGCACTCACCACACACTCATCACTAATTCTCCAACTTCCCGTGTAGGTAGAAGGCTGAAATTTGGCAGGCTTATTCCTTACAGCGTACTTACAAAAGTTTAGCAGGTTTCATTTCAAAATTCTACACGTAACGGTCATAACGGTTGATAACGTCTAGCCATGTTGAACTTTCTTATTTATGGCCCCATCTTCACGAAATTTGGTAAGAGGCTTCCCTACGCTAACCAAAACTGATGTACGTACTTATTTCAATGGTATGATGCCACTGTCGGCCGGCATATTGAAGTTTCCAATGTCACTAATTCTCCAACTTCCCGTGTAGGTAGAAGGCTGTCAGTGGCTGTCAACTATTGTGTCATATAAATGAATAATCCAGTAAATTCTGTTTTCAAAATAGTCTGAACTAAGATGGGATATGACCATCTCTATTGTGCACTGACCAGATTAACAAGCCTCGCTGAAGCAATATAATTCCCCGAAGATGCAGTGGAATCGGCCTTGCCTGAATTCTCGACTTCAGCAGCATCAGGCTTGTCAGTGGTGATGCGAGACATCTCTTTATTTATTTGAGGCATACAGTCCTGTGCTTCTGAGGTGTGCAGATATTCTGTAACCTTTTCAGGACTTGTTTAAACACACATTCCTGTAATGAGATTACACTCTTTTAAAAAGTGTGCAAGTGAATATAAGGTGTGACTGCTCAGTCTAAATCTATACTAATAAAAGGCAAAGCCCTCACTGACTCACTCACTCACTCATCACTAATTCTCCAACTTCCCATGTAGGTAGAAGGCTGAAATTTGGCAGGCTCATTCCTTACAGCTTACTTACAAAAGTTAAGCAGGCTTCATTTTGAAATTCTACGCGCGTGGTCGTAATGCGGTCATAACGGTCAACAACGCCCACCATGTTGAACTTTCTTATTCATGGCCCCATCTTCACGAAATTTGGTAGGCGGCTTCCCTGCTAACCAAACCAATGTATGCTACTTATTTCGGTGGTATGACGCCACTGTCAGCCGCCATATTGAACTTTCCAACGTCACTAATTCTCCAACTTACCGTAGGTAGAAGGCTGAAATTTGGTACTTATTTCGGTGGTATGATGCCACTGTTGTCCGCCATATTGAACTTTTCAACAGTCTTATGGGCCCATCTTCAAGAAATTTGGTACGTGGGTTCCCAACGCTAACTGAATCCTACTTACGTACATATATATGTCCATAGCCTGCAGCTCGGTCACCGCAGTGAGGCAGCGCTGGGTCCCCATCTCAACGCCTCCCACGTTGTTGGCTGCCTGCCTATATAAGGCTGTTTGTCGCTTCAATCTCTACATTCCCTTCATTGCTTCGCCACGGGATTCACGTCTCCCTGCTGATAACAACAGCCTTTTTATTTAATCCACGGCTTCTCCGCTGTTTTATTGTTCATTTATTACGATTATAGTTATTGTGTAGGTATTTTAGACTTTACATTGTTCAAGTACCCATTTCTTTTATCATTCCAACCATACCCCCATTACATGTCTATCGAGGTGATCACCATCGATCAAAGAACTGTCACTTACCGAGTGGTTTCCATGCCCGGAGATGGGACCTACCTTTTCCATTCTCTTTGTTACATATTGCACGGCCATATCAGGCTCACTCTTGATATCTGGAGGAACATCGTGTCTTATGTATTGAATGACTGGGACAGGTTCAAGGTGTGGACTGATGACGGTACAGGAGATAATTATTCTACACAGGAGCAGTAGAAGAGTGAAATTGTTAAGCCCTTCACCTATGTATCTGCATGTCAGTTGATGGCTGCCGGTGAATTCTTTAGTTGTCGCATTCAAGTGTACCGAAATGGCCAAATATTTTACACCTTTCGACAACCGACAATGCCTCTTAAACAACTTAGATTGACAGGTGACGATTTGAGTAGTGGACACTTTGATGTTTATGAATGTTTAAACTCTCAAAAGCTGGATGTGAAGTTCTTGATGAAACCGGTTGTATGCTTACAACACTTGACAGATGCCGAATGTCTCTTCAACACAAGTCCTACAAATACTGTCGTAATTGAAACAAACCATGAAACTCAAACCGATTATGACAGCAGCAATCCAAGCTGTGAGATTTGAAACAAGATTACTGTACACATGGCCAACTGTACGTTGCATGCTCAAGAGTAAGCTCAGCGCACAGCTTGGTCATATTACAACTGGAGGGCCGAACTCACAATGTGGTATACAAAGAGATCCTTAACAAATAATTATTGGTATATTTTCCCTCAGTTTAAAAATGTTTAATTTTCTTTTTAATAAAAATTTTAAGGTAGTACTTCACGCTGCAAAGAGCGGGTATTTTGCTAGTTCAAGATAATTGGTCTTACGCTATCTGACTTAGATATAATAGTGTAATTCCAAGACAATTTCGACTTAAAAAAAAGCACAACTGTGAGAAAAAAGCCTGTTATCAACTACAGCGATGAGCATAGCAGGACATGTATTCTTATTTCAAGAACCAAAACTTTCTAGGTTTGTCTTGTTTTAAGAAATCAGTAAGACACAGCCCCAAGACTTAAATTGAACTCTTTTTATTCCAGAAAGGTTTTAGAATACAACCTTGATTTTGTTAACAACTACGACATTTCAGATTAACATTTGCCTAATTCAGTGGCCTTTCTCTGTAACTACCATGATTTAACAGCTGGATTCCCTGCAAAGGGTAGTACTTTATTATATTCAAATGGCAATATTTTTCTTCAAATCAAAATGGTTTCCACATTATGAAATAAATGACCCTTTGTGGTATAGCGGGTTCACAGCTCGCTGAGCTCGTTTAGCAAAGGCCATTTTAAATAAATAATCACCGCTCTCGCGGCGGCTTAGGGGTCGTTGGGCCATGGCAAGCCGCTGGATTACCAGCGGTGTGGGCGTTTATCCGTGATTGTCCTGTGGCTAATTTGCTGCAGCTGCTATGGTCCTTCGTTGCTTAAATAGAAGCGTGAGTCGGTTGGAAGGGAAAAAAAAAAAAAGAACGAGAGAGAAAAGGAAGAGGATGGAGGTTAGAGAGAGCAAGGAAGCATATCCAAATAATATATATATATATATATATATATATATCATGATTTGCACTTGTACCATCTTTCAAAAACTCTTAAACTTATAAAAATTTGTAAATTTAGCACTTAAAGTCTAAAACCTGAATTGGAAATGACTTCCGGTAATTGTGCAGATGACGTCCAAATATGAATGAATTACTGGTCTTCCCTGTTGCTTTCAAATTGCAAATATTACAGAAGATCTTACGGGAACTCTTTCACGCGAAGATCTGAACATTTCCTTCGAAGAAAACCTCATGGCCAGCAGTACATCAAGAGGTCATAATTATTTATTTATTTATTTATGAAATATTGTTGAGCAAACAATGTAGTTATTATCACTTTTGCTATGTTCTTTTTGTTGAGATTAAATTCTTCTGTAACAACTATTATGTCAAAAGTGTCCGTGTTCTGATGATATTTGAGATCAAGCAGGGGAGAAATATAAATGAAGGTAGGAAAAAGGAGGACGTTTATGATATGAAAGTGATGACAACATGAATATATATTTATATATGTGGAAATTTGAAGAGTAGAAACTTGGGCTTGGTCCTTCTCAATTAAATTTTTCCATAATTCGATAAAAGCAGTTTGAAATGTCACACCTGAGCATAGGACAGCTTATGCATCCATTAAGGCTGTTGCCCAGCATGTTCACCTCACCATATAAATCTTTGTGTACACACATATTTATGTATGTTTGTCATTTATACAAAGTCTATATTAATTTACATATGTTTTGATAAACTTGAACATGGCGCCAGAGAATGATAGCGTGTTTCATGTTAATTAGCACACAGAATGTAAGAACTTATTTAGTTCAATACAACATATTATGGAAATACTCCATATCAATAGATAACTCAGCACATATCGTTTCTGTGTTTTATCAGGAAGTAAAGATGATGACTACTATCTTGTTTTTAGTTACCTAAAAAGTTTAACAATGAAAATATAAGCGGTCAGATATTTGAGCAATGCTGTCTTTGATTACTAATTTAATTTCATTCTTTTAAATATTCATTTAAATAAAAGTAAATATTTCCATTTATGTCAGGCTTCATCAAATTTCATAATTCATAAACAGTTTATTGATAACTGGTGACTATTTTCAATATTCTTTTCCTGTATTTTTTTTTAACAGGAGCTGCAGTTTTCTGTGCAGCAAGATAACTTACAAGACAGCTGCACATCTCCCTCCTCTTCTGAATGCAATACTCTAAAAAATGGCAGTCTTTCACCTACCCCTCAATCCAGTGAGCAAGGATGTTCCAGAAAACTTTTAAGAGAAGCCAGCCCCTCTAAAATCATTCAACTGCCAAGCCCTGAATACATTATTCATAGTGACAGTAAGTTGGAGCAGGTCAGAAAACAGTGCAGCATAGGGAAAGAGGAGCATTGTATTCTTTCAAAGGATCTGTGCTGTAGATTAATTAGAAATACAGTGACCAACATAGTGCTCACATTGAGGACAACAACAAAGGAAGACAAATATACCTCCAAACATGAGGTTTCTTCAATGGCAAAACGTATAGTTAAGTATTATCCAAAGCTATGTGCAGCTGAAAATCAAAATTAATGAGTGAGTGTAAGTAACTAGTTTTTATAGAGGACTAGCAAAATATCGGAGAACTAGTGTGTAAGAAGTAATGAAAAAGAAAAGAAAACATTTTGAAAATAACGTAACATGATTGTCAATGTAATTGTTTTGTCACTGTTATGAGTGTTGCTGTCATAAATATATATATATATATATATATTATATATATTATATATATAATATATATAGCAAAATACCCGCACTTCACAGCGGAGAAGTCGTGTGTAAAAGAAGTTATGAAAAAGAAAAGGAAACATTTTAAAATAATGTGATAATAATAACATGATTGTCAAAGTAATTGTTTTGTGTATTTGGCAGCAGCTTCACAAAGTTGTTTTTGTCAAGCTGCATCAGAAAATGTACCACGACGTCTGACACACCTCCTTTTTAGTGTTTTCTCACAGCTTGGATTGCTGCTATCATAATTGGTTTGAGTCTACATATTGTAAAAGATGTAGCAACAAACAGCATAAAGGTTTGGGGTTTTCCGGCCCCGTATATTGTAGACAATCCACAATAACTCAAAAAAGCAGGTCAAAATATAAACAAAACAGTTCATATGCGCGCGCCTTCAGAGGCATCGCGGCCATTTTATAGGGAGGAGCGGAAGTGGAGGAATGCTGGGAAGGAACCGTGAGGGAGGATGGGACTGCTGACGTCAGGAAAGATGGCGGAGGAAGGCGGAAGTGGACGTATCATGGGAAGGCTATGATGGCGGAGCATCTCTTTTCCTGGAAGACAAAGGAGAAGGTTAGTACCCCACCACTCCCTGCCGGCGAATGTCTTTCAAAGCGGTTTAAGGTCCGTCCACGGTCTCTACTCGCGCATGCGTGACAATATATATATATATATATACACACACACACTATATATAGTATATATATATATATATATATATACACATATAAATACATATACATATATATACACACCTATCTACATTATATATACAAAACATACATACATACACACACACATAATTATATATGTGTGTGCGTACATATATATATATATATATATATATATACACACACACACACAGGTATATATATGTGTATATATATATATGTATGTGTCTATATGTATGTGTATAGCTTTGGTCACTGAGTGCAAGGGAAAAAAAATAAAATGTAGTCTATAAGTTATTAAACAGTAAAACATTAACGTTTACGTAACGTTACGATACACTGAGCACTACTGGAGTGGTTTCGGGTAAACTACATTTTAAAGACGGTATAACACAACAGGTAAGTAGTACTAACAGCAGCTAAAATGTATATGGATCATCTCGGTAGTTGATCCCTTTTGAAAGGCGCTACACGACGGCTGTGGTATAGAAATTACATTTTCTATGTGAATGTCCAAATTTCTGCCTCTGGTAATGTGCCTTACTGGCATTACCTGCAATGAAAGAAAATTAGTTTTGTGTCCTCTGCAGTGTTAAGAGAGAAAGGGTTTGGTTTGGGATAAAAGGAAAAAGGTGTAAAGAAAGGAAACTTGCCTTTTTGTTTTATCGTATATGTGCAAAAGAAAGTGCGAAGCACCTTAATATTAGTTTGCCGCGGTCTAGCAAAGGGATCCCATGTTTGCAGTTGTCTGGGCTATAGCTCAGAGGAAGGAGGAAAAAAATTAAAAGTGCTCACTTTGACTTAAGGCAGAAGCGCAGTCAGCGTCTGAAAGGCCGGCACAGCTATCTTGCCGCACGCAACGCTGGTTGACTTTAATAGTACAGTATTTTTGCAGGGCAGGAGACGGCACTTTTTGCAGACACGTTCACGTGATCAAAAGTTTCCGCGCTCTTTGGAGGTCATTCATATATATATATATATATATATATATATATATATATATATATATATATATATATATATAACTGATTACCATTGGCCTCACTAACTGAGTGCAAGCAAAAAATAAAATGTAGTCTATAAGTTATTAAACAGTAAAACATTAACGCTTCAAGAAGTAAAGATTGTAAGAAGAGGAGACAAGAGACGAAAGGTTTGGGGCAGCCACCCGCTTAATTCGGTTTCCGCTGCAAAAGTCTTTGAGGCATATTTAAACAGTTGTTACACAACAGAGTCCAAAACAGAACTGCCTGCCTAAGCAAAGGCAGTGAGCTTTATAGCTCAGAGGGCGGAAATGATGTCGCCCTCTGGGCCGAACTGGAAGTGACATCACCCTTGGGGCCGGAACCGAAGTGACCTCATTCTTGGGGCGGAACCGAGGTGGTGTGTCCTTCCTGGAAATGGCGGCTCCTGGTGGGATTTCCGGGTAAGACCTGCAGAGAACTCAGAAAGAGCAGCATACCCGCCCCCTGGGCAGATGTATAAACAGTATTGTCCTAAGCCCTTCAGCTGCTTCCCATGCACACGCAGGTGACAAGACTCCCCTCAGCCCAGACCCGCCGGGTCGGGCGACCTGCACCGAGAGGTCGTGGGCCCGGAGAGGGCATCGGCGCTGGCATGAAGGGACCCCTGTCGATGAACGAGCGATATTTGTACTGCTGCAGGTCAAGAAACCACCTCGTGACCCGCGGATTCACTCCCTGTGAAGGGCCATCCACTTTAAAGGCGCATGATCCGTCACCAGAGTGAACACGCCGACCCAAGAGGTAGTACCGCAGCTCGCCACCGCCATTTGATCGCCAGAGCCTCCTTCTCCACCGCGCACCTGGTCTCTCGTCCAACAGTTTCCGCTCAGGTACATAACGGGTGTTCAACACCGCCGACGCTTTGGCTCAACACGCTCCCAAGCCTGTGTCCGGCGTCCGCCTGGAGGACAAAAGGAGAGAGAAGTTAGGGGAGATTAAGATAGGTGCTGAAGTCAGAGCCCTTTTTAAGTCACTGAATGCAGCCCCCGCTTTATCAGACCATACCACCGTATTAGGAGCTCTTTTCTTTGTCAAGTCGGTCAAGGGCGCCGCTTCTCGGAGAACGAGGCACAAACCGGGCGGTAGTACCCGCCAAACCGAAAGGATTGGACTTGCCGCTTGGTTTTGGACGGGCCAGGCCATTATGGCTTGCAACTTGGAACACTGTGGCCTCACAGTACCCCGCCCACTAGGTAGCCCAAATATTTGGCTTCTCTCAACCCAAGAAACATTTCTTGGGGTTGATGGAGCCCGCCTCTCCCAATGTCCGTAATACTGCTGTGACCTGCTGTATGTGCTCCTTCCAGGTGCTGGAATAGATGACAACGCCATCCAGATAGGCAGCACAGAACGAGTTATGGGGCCGGAGCACTTTGTCCACCAGACGCTGAAAAGTCGCAGGCGCCCCATGTAACCCGAATGGAAGGACACGATACTGCCAGTGTCCGCTAGGAGTGCTAAACGCGTTTTTCCTTCGCGGACTCCGCTAAAGGAACCTGCCAGTACCCCTTTGTCATGTCAAGTGTAGTCAAGAATTTGGCTGGTCCCAGTCTCGAGGAGGTCGCCCACGCAGGCATGGGATAAGCATCAAATCGGAAACTTGGTTGAGCCGACGGAAGTCATTGCAAAACCTCCAACTGCCGCCAGGCTTAGCAATCAAGACGATGGGGCTGGACCAGGGACTACTACTTTCCTCGATCACTCCTAGTGCCAGCATTCGCTTGATTTCCAGTTCCACTTCTACTTTCTTTGCCTCCGGAGTCTGTAGGGTCGCCACGGACGATCACCCCCGGTCAGTCACTATGTCGTGCGCAATCAGAGAGGTCCGACCTGGCTGTTCACTTACCACCTCTGGGACCGAGCGGATAGCTGCTTCGAGCTCCTGTCTCTGTCTGGGAGATAGCTGTTCGCCGAAATTAAGGGCACTTACTTCGCGAGAGAGCAGGGTTGTCCGGAGGAGGGACCGGAATCCCTCTCCTTCCACGGTTTCACCAGGTTTACATGATATATTCGCCAGCTGGTCGCGATTGGGCTGTTTCACCAAATAGTCGACCAATCCCTTCCTCTCCTTAATTTCAGTAGGGGCCTAGCCAATGCGAGCAGTTTAGAGTGTGAAGTAGGAACCAATACCATGACGCTGCCCCCGTTGGAACTCCCGGAGAGTCGTACACGGTCATACAGGCGGCCTGTGCTGATTGTGCCTCCTCGATATGACTTTTAGTATAGGTCTTATTACATCAAATCTATCGCGCAATTGGGCTATATACTCCAAAATGTTAGTGGAGGGCTGTGCCTCCCCTTCCCAGCCCTCTTTAAAATATCTAATAAGCCCCGGGCTGTCTTCCCGATAGTAATTCAAAGGGAGAGAACCCCGTAGAGGCTTGAGGGACTTCCCGGTAGGCAAAGAGGACAAGGGGGAGGAGGTGGTCCCCAATCCTCCCATCCTTGCTGACTACCTTACGTAGCATTTGCTTGAGAGTTTGATTGAATCTCTCCACTAGCCCATCGGTTTGAGGATGATACACCGAGGTTTTTAAATGCTTTATTTTCAGTAACTTGGCAGTCTCCTTGAACGCTTTCGAGGTGAAAGCGCTCCTTGGTCCGCCAGGACTTCTCTAAGAATGCTGCTTACGAAAAGACTCCTACTAGTTCCATGCAATATTTTTAGTAGTAGCCGAGCAATGGAACGGCTTCAGGGAATCGGGTTGCATAATCCACGAGGGCGAGTATATATTTATATCATCGGGCTGAGGGCTCCAGGGGTCCTACTATATCCACCCCAATCCTGTCAAAGAGAACGCCAATAAGGGGAAGGGGAATCAGAGGAGCACGGTCCTTCCTAGGAATTTGCCGCAGTTGACACTCCGGGCAGGAAATGCAAGCGCGCTAACCTCCTCATTAATCCCCGCCAAAAAGCAGAGCTTAATGCGCTCTAATGTTTTATCGGAGCCGAGATGGCCTCCAAGAAGGTGAGAGTGGGCTAACTCGCAAACCTGCGCCGGTAGGTCATGCTGGACTAGCAACAACTTCCGGACCTTCCCTCATGTTCAGCAACCCGATACAACAAGTCATCATGCATGACAAAGTGAGGTCCCTGTGGCATGGGCAAATGCGTGCTTGGCCGTTAACGAGAACCACTGCATTCTTTATGTGCTTCAGAGAGTCGCCATTCCACTGTTCTCTTGAAAGAAGCCGAGATGCTCTAAACTGAAAGTGCAACTCCAGAGAGCTGGTCCGGTCTGACCTCAAGGGGCGGAGAATCCTCCCTCGCTGCCGGGCGCTTAGTGGATAGCCGTGGCCAGCCCTTGACGTCCGGGAGTATCTTCCGTACCACTCTGTGGCCTACGCCCACTCCCTGTCGGCTGATTACACGGTGTGGAAGCAGCTTGAGATGATCTTTATCTCATCTCTAATGAGGCCAAAAGCTTTTCGGGAATGCTTTCTAAACTACCTGATTACTGTCAGACCAGTCCCGCTCGAGGATTACTGAAACGGAGGATCCGGTGTACGCTTCGGTAAGCATCAAGGGTTCCTCCGAGACATACGTAATAACCGGGCGGTATTGTACGGGAATATCTCCGTGTATACATTTTAGACTGGTCTTCTTTTTAATCCATTGTTGCGGTAGAAAAAACGCGAGCAACGACAGACCACGCTATTGCCGGAATCAAACAGCGCTGTTATTTTATGTCCATTAATAAGAAGCTCCCGGCATGTTTATCCGCCAGAGATTGCTAAGGGCACACAAACAACCCCACCATTGTCCCCTACGGTCCGCCTTTGTTCCTCGACAGAGTCGCTAGCCAGACGGCCCGGCGACTTCGAACAGGCTCTGGATTGTGAAAGGACTGCTTTAGTAGGACATAGCTCCCGGTAGTCCACAGAGGGCTGTTCTGCCTCCCAGGGTCACAGCTTGGCCTCTGGGTTTGCACAGCGAGTAGCTCGTCCATAGAATGGAGATTCGCCCCAGGCCCGCTGGGCAAATTCCTTGGGTAGCTTTTGGCAGCAAAAACAGGCCACATGCTGCACTATTTGTAAGGGGTCAATCAAATGGCCGTAGCCACTCACCCACCTTTTGCCAGAGAGAGCCATAGCCTGCTCTGACAGCCCTTTGTTTGGGTTAAACTCCCAGCTTATTATTTCTTTCCTGCCTGCCAGCCTGGGGACAACCCATCGCTAACAGGGACCTTGGTCCCGATGGGCAGCTCGGCTTTCCTGCCAAGGAGAGCATACTGAGCCACTCGTGTGTTCCCCAGAAGCCAGCCCACTGCTGTGGGTCCCTCTACCACCTTCTCCACGAGATGGGTGGTACCCCGGTTGTGCTCATGGAGCAGAGCCTGCACCGCGTCCTTCCTGACCCCCCGGAGCACTCCCTGCCCTGAAACTCGGCCCCGGTACTCACCCACCTGGTTCCATGAAAGTTCGGTCCCTGGTTCATCGGGACACCATCCTACTGACTATGCCACTGTAAAAAGAGAGACCAGAGGCGGAGAAGGTTTGGGGCAGCCACCACGCTTAGTGCGTTTCCGACTGCAAAAGTCTTTGAGGCATATTTAAACAGTTGTTTACACAACAGAGTCCAAAAACAGAACTGCCTGCCTAAGCAAAGGCAGTGAGCTTTATAGCTCAGAGGGCGGAAATGATGTCGCCCTCTGGGCCCGAACTGGAAGTGACATCACCCTTGGGGCCGGAACCGAAGTGACCTCATTCTTGGGGCCTGAACCGGAGGTGGTGTGTCCTTCCTGGAAATGGCGGCTCCTGGTGGGATTTCCCGGGTAAGACCTGCAGAGAACTCAGAAAGAGCGTCAGCGTCAGCCCCTGGGCAGATGTATAAACAGTATTGTCTAAGCCCTTCAGCTGCTTCCATGCACACGTGACAAGATTCCCCTCAGCCCAGACCCCCGGGTCGGGCGAACCTGCACCGAGAGGTCGTGGGCCCGAGAGAGGGCATCGGCGCTGGCATGAAGGGACCCCTGTCGATGAACAGCGTGATATTTGTACTGCTGCAGGTCAGAAACCACCGTGACCCGCGGATTCACTCCTGTGAAGGGCCATCCACTTTAAAGGCGATGATCCGCACCAGAGTGAACAGCGACCCAAGAGGTAGTACACGCAGCTGCGTGCGCCCATTTGATCGCCAAAGCCTCCTTCTCCACCTGCATACCTGGTCTCCGGTCCAACAGTTTCCGGCTCAGGTACATAACTGAGTGGTTTCAAGTAAGCTACATTTTAAAGCGGTATAACATAACAGGTAAGTATTACTAACAGCAGCTAAAATGTATATGGATCATCTCCTGGTAGTTGATCCCTTTTGAAAGGCACTACATGGCTGTGGTACAGAATTACATTTTCTATGTGAACCTCCAAATTTCTGCCTGTGGTAATGTGCCTTACCGGCATTACCAGTAATTAAAAAAAATTAGTTTTGTGTCCTCTGCAGTGTTAATAGAGAAGGCTTTGGTTTGGGATAAAAGGAAAAAGGTGTAAAGAAAAAACTTGCCTTTTTCTTTTATATAGTGTAGAGAGCGTCTTTGCTGGCGATATGAGCATCGGGTGGGTCTGTGAAGACTGGAGAGATGGCCCTGCCATTAACTGGCCGGGATGGCACTGTCGGTCCTCCACTCTTGTGCGTGTCTTCATAATCCGACCTGATGACCTCATAATCGTATACGTGCAAAAGAAAGTGTGAAGCACCTTAATATTAGTTTGCTGTGGTCTAGAAATAGGATCCCTTGTTTGTAGTTGTCTGGGCTATAGCTCATGGGAAGGAGGAAAAAAATTAAGGCAGAAGCGCGGTCAGCGTCTTAAAGGCCAGCACAGCTACCTGCCCGACTTTTATAGTATTTTTGCAGTGCAAAGCGCCACTTTTGCAGACATGTTGGCGTGATCAAAGCGTCTCAGCGCTCTTTAGAGGTCTTGCTTGTTATCTGCTTACTGCGTTCATAGTCAGTTCCGTGAGCCGCTCGAATACATGCATTGAAGCTTCTGCGCTGTGCCTGTGCTATCTCGTGCAACCTCGCGATGTCCACAGCTTTATTTAATGTTAGCTAAGACCGGCACTTAAAAGTTTCTCTCGCAGTTTCAGCTGAGTTTGTGTCAAACAACACCCTGACCATCTCATCTTCGTCTGAATATTTAGTGGCAGAGTGTTTCTATTGGATTGCTGCTGAGGGATGGCCTTATATGGGCAGGCACTCAATGCGTGGGAGGCGATTGATGACGAGAGCTAAGATGCATGTCGCTTCCACGCCATCGCATTCAGTCTATTGCATTATATGGCGAAAAAATAGGTTCCAGTAATGACCATTACGTGTAGAATTTCAAATGAAACCTGCCTAACTTTTGTAAGTGCTGTAGGAATGAGCCTGCCAAATTTCAGCCTTCTACCTACATGGGAAGTTGGAGAATTAGTGATGAGTCAGTGAGTGAGGTGAGTCAGTGAGTGGTGAGTCAGTGAGGGCTTTGCCTTTTTTTAGTATAGATTTAGACTGAGCAGTCACACCTTATATTTACTTGCACACTTTTTAAAGAAATGTAATCTCATTACAGGAACGTGTGTTTAAACAAGTCCTGAAAAGGTTACAGAATATCTGCACACCTCAGAAGCGACAGGACTGTATGCCTCAAATAAATAAAGAGATGTCTCGGCATTACCACTGACAAGCCTGATGCTGCTGAAGTCGAGAATTCAGGCAAGGCCGATTCCACTGCATCTTCGGGGAATTATATTGCTTCAGCGTGCTTGTTAATGTGTCACCTTCTAGTCGTACTCCAAGAGTTACGCAGAGAAAGAATGTGAACCATCTGGTCAGTGCACAATAGAGATGGTCATATCCCATCTTAGTTCAGACTGTTTAGAAAACACAACTTACTGGATTATTCATTTATATGACACAATAGTTGACAGCCACTAAATACAGGCCAGGGCACTACAAAACACTACAACACCTTTACAAGAAACCAAAGCCAAATAAATTTGCAGTTACCCAGCTCCTTGATCATGAATTTAATGCACTGGGGTCATTTTTAGATTACCCATGGGCTGAAATATTTTTGAAAATGGTTTCTTAAAACAAAATGTGTGCTGACTTAGAGTGTGTTTATTTTATAGGTAATGGATCAAATGCATTGTATTCTTATTTGGAATAATCTTAACCACGTCAAAGAAGTTAAGAACAGATGGACCAGTTTTTATGGAAAAGCACAGCTGTATGGTGGAATGGAAAAATACAGCTTGTCCCTGTGACATGTAGCAGTTACAAAATGTGTATGTGACATTTCTATTATACCCTTTATGAGATGAGGTGTACTGGGTGAGCAGGTCAAGGAATCTGCCAGCAACAAGTCTGTTATTATAGTTCCTGTTTGTCTCAGAATCTGCCCTGCAACCAGTTTTTTATTATAGTTCCTGTTTTTGAAGCTCCAAATAAGTTAACTTCTTCTTTTTATTTTTTCAGCAGTAAGAAATATGTACCCCTTATTTTTGGTAATAATGATGTCATTTTGCTTTTGTCCTG
>NW_024377843.1:0-7282 GCF_016835505.1 Polypterus senegalus
GGGGGCCCTGGTGTCCAAAAAAGGGCCCACGCGGGAGGTGCCCCCGGGTTTTGGGCAAGTCCGGGAAGGTGAGTTTCCTGCCCAGGGAGCCGCCCGTGGGGCCGGGCGGTTCTTTCCAGGCGGGGATTTCCCGGATCCACGCCGGTGGCGGCATGCTGGTTCTGCGGGTCCGGCACCCGCAGCGGCCGCGGGGCTGCGGAGGAGGAGATGCTGCAGCTCGAGAGGCGCTGGCAAGCAAGGCTGCCGGCAAGCACGCCACCGCCCAGAAGGGGAGGCAAGATGGCTCGGACGTAAGTCCCTCTCCTGATAGGCACGCGATTGGGCGGTGTGTCTTGTGTGCCCGCCGATGACTGCAGAGGCGGACCAAGGAATTTCCATCACGGCGGGGGACCCATTGGGCGGAGGAGAAGCCCACAGGGAAGTGGCGGCGCGGAGCTGACGACAGGTAGGCCAGCGCCAGTTAACTTCCTGTCTTTGCCGCTGCTCCGGCGGAGCTGGAGGCGGCCTCAGCCGCGGAGCATTTATTGTAAGTCTTCACGTGCTCCGGCTGATGTGCTGGTACTGGAGGAAGGCAGCGGGGCTGAAGACTTCAGCACAACAAGCGGCCGCGCTGGAATCTCAAACGGAGAGGTAGGCGAGCGGTGAGTACAGCCGACTGCATTCGCATGGAGGAGGTCTGCTGAAATGGCTGTGATGCTAATTCAGCTTCAGTAAGCAGCCTCCCGAAATAGCTGCGGCGTTAGCGAGCTGTCACTGGCGAGGGGGGAGTCCGTGAGGATGCTGCCTGGACACGGGCTGCGAGTGCCCGGTCCTAGGCCCTCAGCCCGAAGTTGGCGCTGTCTTGCGTGGCAGACTATAGGATAGGCGGAAAAGAGGCTCTTTCTTCTTAAGAGTCTCAAACCGCATGGCATCCCAGAGTGAAAGGGAGGAATGAGAGGCTGGGTGCGATTCCTCCAATAGGTTGGGGAGCTGTGCTGGGTCACGCGTCCGGGTGGCGCTTACGCCTCGTGGGGGCAGAGGGAATCCTGAGGCCGGCGGAGAGAGTGAGGTGCGCGCGGAGTCCACCATTAAGAGGGACCGGAAGGCTGGAGAGAGTGCCGAACAGGCAAGTGCCGAGGTGGCGATTGGAGGGGGAGCCTCAGCGCAGTGCGGGCTACAGGAAGGGTGCCTTGGCAGTGGTTCTGCCCCTGTGTTCTCTTTGAGGGGACAGACCCCTGGCGAAGCAGTAGGACCCCGTGTTGGGGACCTGCCTCAGATGTCGGACCATCTGCTGAAGAATCTCTATGCTGGTTCAGCGGGTGCCACCACGGCTGGAGGAGGCTGCAATGGAGCGAGTGACTCTGACCAAAGGGGTGCGGAAGCCTCGGAGGGGGTGCCAAACAAGGGGGCCCCGGGGTGCCGGTAAAGGGGGGAGCGCAACCTGTGCGAGGCGCAGGGGAGCACCAAGTGGTGATGCTCAGGCCGCGTCTCTGCCCCTGTCCCTGCTTCAGTGGGACCGGATCCCTGTCCTGGAGTAGGACCCGCTTTGGGCTGTGCTGCCCTCGCAGGATGGGTCAGCCTTTCCACAAGTGGTCTTCCTGGCTGTGGGGCACTTTTAGGGAATGCCAGGGGCACGACCTGGCGAGCGCCGGAAGGACGGGAAGAGGGTCAGAGCCCAGCCTGGATCACGCGGGGCCGCTTCTTCCTGGTTGTTCTGGGGGCCACGGTACAGGGCAGACAGCTCCACCCTGTAGGGGCCTGTGGTCACCGCCAGGAGGTGCCCCAATGCCTTGGGGACCTGTTACCCAGCACTTCCGCCACACCAGGAAGATTTAGGGCGGCACCGGAGAGGTGTGCCTCTCATTTGTGGCCTGGACTGAGTGTGTTGGGGTGTTTTGTGCACTGAACTGGGTCTGTGTGACCAATCTAATATTTGTAAATGTTGTAAATAAACGTGTGGTACCTTGGTATATGTCCTTAATCCATTCCAGATCCTTGGACTTATACCAAACAGGACTTATACCAAACGAATATTTCCCATAAGAAATAATGGGAAAATGATTAATCTGTTCCCATGAAAAAAAAATCCTATTGTTATTGGCATATTATACATTGATGGGGTTGTATAAAATAATTTAAACACTGCTTAATACTAAAATACATAAATACAAAAGCAATTAGATGAAATAAATGAAAATTTAACCTCACTTTACCTTGCTAAGAAGAGTAGAGTGCCTACGAGGATGGTGCTGAGAAGAGAGGATGAGATGTTATTGTTTGGAAGGAGAGTCCCCTTCCAATAAAACTTCAGGAATCTGAAATTCTGGTGTTTTTTCTCTTTCACTTTTCTGTCTCTTTTCTCTACTTGGACCTGGTTGAGGCTCACCAGGTTTGACTTTTACTAAAAATCTGTCCAAAGAACTTTGCTTCTGCCTTCTCCTCAAGATGTTTTGGAAATGTGACATTGTCTGATCATTCCATATACTGCTATTATGGCTTGTTTGGGCTTTGTTGGGGTGGTACTTCTGCAAATATTTTTACATCCATCCATTTTGCAATGATTTTCTTGATTAATGAAGTAGGGCTTCCTCAATCTCCTCCTCCTCCGAGCCTGAAGAGAGTTCATCCCTCTTAGTCTTGTGCTCCTCCTTCTCAAGTTCCTGCAGCTCCTCAGTGGTCAGCTTTTCCCTGTGCCCCTCCACTAACTCCTCCACATCACCTTCACTCACATCCAGACCCATGGACCTGCCCAGAGAGACAATATCCTCCACTATTGGCACAGCATTAAAGCCCTCAAAGTCCCTTACAGTCTCTGCTTCGGCCACAAATTCTCCAAGCAGAGTTCATTGTTTTGTAGGAAACTTCCTGCCAGGCTTTGTCAATGAGAGTTATGCAATGGACAATAGTAAAGTGATCTTTCCAAAACTCTCTCAGGGTTAATTCTGTGCCTGAGGTCACTTCAAAGCACCTCTGGAATAGTGCTTTAATGTAGAGTTTCTTGAAATTACTGATGACCTGCTGGTCCATGGGCTGAATGAGAGGAGTTGTGTTAGGGGGGAGGAACTTTAGAGTGATGAAGTCTAACTCCGGCAGCACATAGTCCCGCAAGCTTGGAGGGTGAGCTGGAGCATTGTCCATTATGAGGAGGGCCTTCAGAGGCAGGTTTTTCTCCTTTAAGTAACTTTTTACACTTGGCCCAAACACAACATTAAACCACTCGCTGAAATATTCTCTGGTTACCCAAGCCTTGCTGTTTGACTTTCCACATCACAGGTAACTGAGTTTTCTGCACATTATGTTTCTTAAAAGCCCTCGGGTTTTCAGAGTGGTAGATCAGTAGAGGCTTCAGTTTGCAATCCCCACTAGCATTGCCACAGAACAAGAGAGTTAGCCTGTCCTTCATTGGCTTGTGCCCTGGCAATGCCTTCTCCTCTTTGTGTAATATAGGTCCTCTTAGGCATTTTTTTCCAAAACAGGCCTGTTTCATCACACTTAAAACTTGTTGGGGAATAAAACCCTCAGCCTCCACAAGTTCAAACTTTGTAACAAAATCATTGGCGGCATCTTTATCAGCACTGGCTCCCTCTCTGTGCCTCACAACACTGTGAATGCCACTCCTTCTCTTAAAATTATCAAACCAGCCATGGCTGGCTTTAAACACTTCACTTTCTTGGCTTGTTCCTGCCTTGTTTATCAAAAGATCAGCATGCAGCAGTTTTGCCTTTTCGCAAATCATTGTCTCCGATACGCTATCGCCAGCACACTGTTTATCTGTTATCCAGATCAAAAGCAATTTTTCAACATGATCTAATGTTCCTGATCTTTGTTTGTAATCCGATTTCACCCCTTGCACGCTTAGCCAATTTAATAATGTCTTTGTTTTTCACAATAGTTGATACCGTCGTTCTCTCGGCATATGGGATGCAGCAGCCAAGTCCCGGATAGCATGCCACATTCATACTTTTCAACAATCTCTTTTTTCACCTCCATGGTGATCCGAACCATTTTCTTAGTTGGTTGGCTTTTTTCATCAACTTAACATTAACTCATGGTTAATGAATTTACTAAAGATTTACGCGAAAAAACACAAAATCACGTGAAAATTCACAGAGTTACACTGCATGTTGTACATTGAATGCTAGCAACTAGCGTACTGACGCGTTAGCGCGAGGTGTGACGATGCAGGTCCGCTCCATGCTCCCATACGTCCTTATGGGGAGCCCTGAAAATGACAGCGTCGGCCATGTCACCGAGATGAGCTGACAAATGCGGACAATTCTCAAATGAAGCCAGGGGATAGTGCAAGAATGCCAAGTTCTTTTATTTAAAACAAAAATCAGTGTCCAAACAAAAAGTGCAGTGCATAAAAACAAGTGTTCAGTGGGGATAAAAACAACAATAAATGCAGTAAATCCGATAAAATCCGAGGTTAAAAATGCAGTCTCACTCTTCCCGATCACAGCCCACCTGTGGAGGTGCACTCGCTCTAACTCACCTATTAATTGCCCGTGGTCGTGCAATCGCACCCACAGAGAACACACTGGCTATACAGTAATCCCTCCTCGAGGTGAAAAGTAGAAACCATATGTTTGTATGGTTATTTTTATATATTTTAAGCCCTTATAAACTCTCCACACTGTTTATAAATTTTCCCCCATGAGTTATACAGCATAATCCCTTTGTATTCTCTTAGATATTAGATAAGATTCATTAAAATTATGTATATAAACACACTGTTTATATACAGTAAAACTAAATACAGTATTATTTAAAGATTCGAGTGTCTCCGATATCACATATGTTAAAACCATTACGATAGACGGGCCCACCAGCAATAACATCGTACAATGAAAAGAAAACGGTATACAGTAAATGTTGTACAGTGACACTAAATATGCATACTTGTACTAAGTACTTAAAGTAGAAAATTAATTAGTTTACTCACCAACTGACACGATGACTTGTCCGTTAACAATGAGTTTAATTTTACTGCACAACAAAGGAAGCGTTCCCAGCTGTTCCAAAGGACCACTTCAGGCGAATGTGTACCCACTGCCGTTGTTCTTCTTCTGGCAGTCTTCAATCCAAATCCCTAAAGCAGATTCCATCCAGCCTACTGCCTTATTACTGCACTTACAACTCGTTTTGCACCCTGGTTAAAGGACACTGCGGCCGTAGATCTTATATTCCTTTCCTATTTTTTAAATAAAAAGAATCGTAGCCTTCAAAAAACCAAAACATTTACCTCTTGGCTCATTTAAACATCTTCCGTTTGCCGGGGGCCCGACCCCTGAAGCAGTAGCAGATCATTTTGGAGTCATAATGAAGGGCTTGACTATGCACAAAGATAAACACAAAAGAGCACAACTCTTTTACACACCCGAAACACGTTGATGCGGGAATGGCGAGACGAGACCCTGGTTAACACTGCATTCACCCGCATGGGAACTTAATTTTGCGTGCTCTGATTCAGTTAGCTTCTCAGTCATCCGCCAATGGCGTCCCTTGTATGAAATCAACTGGGCAAACCAACTGAGGAAGCATGTACAAGAAGTAAAAGAAAATTGTCCCCCAGAACCCGCGAAGCGGAAAAAATCCGCGTTATATATTTGTTATGCTTTCAAAAAAATCCCCCGAAAAGAGTGAAGCTGCGATATAGCGAGGGGTTACTGTACAGGTTAAAACTTGGTCCTTTTTTTTTTTAAGGGGCCCGGTATACCACCCGTGTTGTTCTGCACAGCATTGTGTTCCAAACAAAGGTCTATACCACAAAATATTTGCCTCTAAACAGGCGTATACCAAGTTGGACTTATTCCAAAGCAGATGTATACCCAGGGACCACTGTATATATATATATATATATATATATATATATATATATAATATATATATATATATATATATATATATATATCTTTCCGCTTGGGTCACAGATTTGCACAGAGACACAGATGGTTTTTTAGAATACAGGAGTTTTATTCAAACACTGTAAACAAACATTTGTTTCTTTTTTTAAAAAGCTTAAGCGTGAGGAGCTGGTCTAGTCCGATCCCAGAGATGGCGTCTGAAATGGAGCTCCGCTAGCAGTGGTGCTATTTTCATTTATTTGCTTATTATTCAGAGATATCCTGTATTTATTCAACCCGAGGAGGGACGCTACAGTATATGAAACACATTAAACATTGGGCCCAAAAAGAAGGGGGTCCAAAGAATCGAAGACTAAAGCTACATAAACTCGATCAGCAAGCCCTAGTTGAGATACAGCCTCTCAGAGACAGACCTGGATCAGATGGCAAGACGACTCCTCGGGACCATGGTCCGCTACATGCGTCCCGGCTGAGGCGAAAGGGAGCGAAGGGCGATCGTGAGTGCAGATGTGGATAGCGCCCGATTGGGAGGATTACCTGAAACTGGAAAAGGCGGGGGGGTCCGCTGGCTTCAGTTCGCAACGCGGGGCTGGAGCAAACGGGGACCGGCTTCAGCAGAGTCTGCTGCTTCATCTCGGGACAAGAAGGCACATTTTAGCTATCTGAACTGAAGGGGTTGCTAAGCTGAGCTCAGGCAAGATATAAAGAAAAAGAAGGCTAATGGGAAAACAACGGCAAAGGCACTTGGGGACTGAAACAGGAATTAAAACAGGAAATCCAACAGGCAAATGAAAGGCTCAAGAGGTACAACTGGGAAATTGACAGGTGCTGGGTAAAATCGAAGGCGTATTGAGAAAAACTCAGTTAAACTGAGCCGCTTGCTGATCGATTGGAGCATCTTAGTGGACATTCCCAATCGGATCGAAATAGCCGAACATCAGCTGCCTGTGCGAGAAAGAGCAGTAAATGTCAGTTGGAATGTAAAAACTCGGAGAAAACTTGGAACAACTGGCTGCTTTAGAAGATGGGAATAGAAGGTATAATGTCAGATTGGAGGCCTGCGGAGAATCCAGAAAGTTTAAACCGGGGAAATTACAGCTGAACTTTTTTCTAAAATAATGGGGCGACTTTAAAAACAGAATCTGAGATAGCAGCGGCTTACGGCGTCTGGAATCAAACACCGTCAGACCCGACCAAGATCTTTTATAGTTCGTTTTGAACGATTATCATTTTAAATTAGAGGTGATGGAACTCCTCAGGAAAAAGGAAGATATTATATATGAAGACTGCCATTCAAGCGTCTTCCCGGACTTCTCTCCAGCAACAGCTATTAAACGCGCCGCCTTCTATAATATTAAACAGCGGCTCACGGCAAGCCAATGTCCAATCGGCCTCCTGTATCCGGCAAAACTAAAGTGGAATGGCAGGGTACACGT
>NW_024377844.1:0-15950 GCF_016835505.1 Polypterus senegalus
TTAATTAAAAAAAACCAAAAGAATGGAAATTTAATACCAAATGCAGTGTTTTTGCACATGTGTGCTGGAGGCATTTGGGACTAATGACATTACAAAGCAAATTTAAAGACTCTTGATTTTGATTTTTGAAGAAAAAATGCTGGATTTTATCAGTCCCTGGCTTACTCATGGGTATTGTAAACATAGCTTACTGCTTTGTGTGTTCTCCTATTTAATGAGTAAAATTGGTAAAGTATAACATTTGACTAAACTTTTATTCATTAATATCATATCAGTGGCCATTTTTTCATGTTATATTTTAAGTTGTTTTCTGAATTTTCAGAAAACTTGAAATATTTTCATCCATTGAATAACATTATGTTGATAGTCTGACCATAATTTTGATATAAAGGAAAAGGGTCTTTAAATAACATTATGCTGATAGATTGACCATACTTAGATGTAAAAGGAAAAGGGCCTTTAATGGAAGCAAGTAATTTTCCAGGTATAGATAATGTCAAGTACCTTTCTGGGTTTCAGCCTACATTTTTTTTTTTTTTTTTTTTGTTAGGTCTTGAAATATCCACAGATGGGGAGTTGAATATTTTCTTGTCAAAAAGTAGTTATAAGAGAGAAGTATTTACAACCCTGCATGTGTCTCAGAATTCAAAAGACATCGGAAAACAGAATATTTATTTGCATAAAACATACAACACTGATTTGGATTAAGCTGGTTTCAAATGTTTTTTATTGTTACATTGGGAAGGATAGCAGGATGGCACTTTGTCCTATATGTTCAGTCAACTGGATTTGAATTCTGGCCTTGCTACTATAGAGTTTGTAAAATTTCCCTGTGTCTATGTGAACTTTTCCTCCAGGTAAATGTTTTCCTCCCACAACACAAAAGTCATGTTGATTCTAAAATAACCCAGTTTGATTATCTGTGGTATGTGTGCAAGTATGCAATGCATCCATTCAGGTTGCTTCCAACTCTTGTGCTCAGTTCTGATAAGTTATTCTGTAGCTCCCTGCAACCATAGAACTAGACAGAGAGGTTAAGAAATTGGATGCTTGATCAAGGGAAGGATAATCAGAGTACAAAAAAAAAAAAAACTTTAAGTTGATTTTTAAATTCTGTGCCGGAAATGAGGGCTCAGTCTTTTCAGAGATTGTTTGGAAAGAACTGCTGATGTTTAAAATAAATTTATGATATGACAGAAAGTTGTGAAAGAACATAGAATCTTTGGCATGAAAAGAAAAGTAGCCTAAGATATAGACAGTGTAAGGAATAAAGAGGAAAAAGAGAGAAGATTTGAAACATTTGGTGGACTTTGTAAGAAAGCGCTCACTTTCCCTCTGATCATTTGGCAGGCCTGCACAGTATAGATAAGAATTCAGTTTGCTTAGTACATAACTTCCTCTGTTTTGCTCTGTGTGTCGTGGTGTGTGCGCTAGGCTTTGAAATATGAAATAATTCTCATAATGTAAGAGCTCAAGTCTCTGAGTCAATGCTTATCAGAGAACAGAAAGGGAAATTTACAGTACAGTATAAATAAATATTTTGTTTTAAATCAATTAAAGTCTTTTGATGCCTGGATAGACTCCTGACAAGAAACTGTAGTATAGAAAATTAACAGATAATTAAGGTGAATTCTTGGTGTTTCTTGGCTTAATAAATTCCTTTTGGCTAAATAAGTTCATTTTTTAATTTGACTTCTACACTTGAAGATCATTCAAATGAAAGCTTTAGTAACAGCCTATGTACTATATAGAATAACAGTAAAATAATGTTCAAAGGCATAATAGCCTAAGCTTTATGTGTTATTTACAGTATAACCATGTCAACTGTCATTTTTTTATTATATAACTATCAATTATCTTATGCACCATAATATCTTGATAACATTTGATGTTTTAGGAAAAGACTGGCTGAGTAGTGTGTTTATTTGCAAGAATGAGCTCTGTGATGAAAGGGCACTCTGTTTGGGGCTGTTTTTCTGCCTGATGCCCAGTGCTGGGGGTAGTCTGGTCCCCTGCACTTGAATTATGGTGACAGGTTTAGATTGCTATACAGTACTAATGTTAATTGTCCAAACTAATCGGACCAGTCTGGTTTGGTTCATCAAATAGTTTGGAAAGATCAAACATACATTAGAATACCCAGGAAAAAGTCTGTTAAGCCTAAGATTAAATTACTGTATACAAGGTTATTACTAATTGCATTACTTTAAAATGGAAGATTTTAAATATAATTAATCTAGAAAATAATTTGTAAAATGACCAAAACGCTTTTGAGGAAACAGTGTAGGCAGTATTTATTTTGTTTTATTTGGTTTTAACCATAAGTCACACTTTTTGCATAAATAGAGATAAACATGCTCAAGTACTGACACACAAATATGAGTATAATGAATCTTTGCAATAGTTATTTATTTTTAAATATTGTATGTAATCTGAATTTTCTTTGAACCATCCTTCTAATAGCAGTATCTCCAAATAACTGCATTCAGACTGTTGCTCACGCAATACCATTGCAGCTTCTTACTTCATCTTCTGCTTCTTCATCTCATCTGCAGCCTTCTTCTTTTTGAAGCTGGGACATTTTTGCTGGTGTAGAATTTGGAAATGGAGAATGCAAATAGAGTGAATGGATCTACACGCATTTTGTGGTGCTTCTTCTACTAAAATCCATTTGTCTGAATGCATGGCCTTTTAGTGAACCCCTAGAAGGGGGATAAGTGCTTGTCTCACTTATAAAGTTAGGGAATGTGAGCCTCTGATTGAAATGAGTTGTATAATGTGGAATAAGTGTGGAATATGCAGGCAGTGCATGAGGCAGATGAGAAATGTGCAGCTGCAGGAAAGGAGCCATGGAAGATCAGGCTGCATTGAGGTCCAGTTTGCAGAATAACCCTTAGGAAGTATTATTCATTGCTTTTCTCTAAGCAACCTTAAGAATGCACAAAAATAATTTTAGAATTTCATGTTTTGCAATTTGGAATCGCATCTGGATGAAGTTTGTGGGCAACTAGTAAAACTGTATGTGAAATTAAGCTCCATCTATATAGAGCATGTATTTTCTAATACATTATCTGAAACAAATGCATCAAAGTGGTGGGAGTGATACTTCAGTAAAATAATCACTTCACTTAAAGAACATACTGCAATTTTTTTATTGTAGGTGCAACATTGGTTTGGAAGATTTTGTTTAATTCACCAACACTTCATTTTGCACACACCACCCATGCGTAATTATTATAATGCAACATACTCTAAACTGCCTAATCTAATTTAGAATATCCTAAGCGCTCAATGAAAAGGTATTCATACTGTGCTAATGAGAAAAATAAATTAGAGGCAATATGCAGAACTAAAACAGATAATAATCAAACAATAATCGATAATTTGACAAGTGTAAAGTGTAAAAAATGTATTTAGGATAATAACATACACACTTCGAGTGCAAGTGTTCCATTTATGAAGAATGGCAAATAATTGGAGGGACAAACCAGATTTAATAGAAAAGAATACAATTAAATATGAAGCAAAATACAATCTTTAGAAATTAGAGAAATACTAGTATAAATGAGAAAAATATTATAACAGAAATAAAAACAAAAAAGTAATGGTAGTAAAAATATAGAAGTCAATTAATTTATGAAAAAAATTCAAAGGCACCTCTTGGGCACACTGTGCAGTGGATGAGCTGAAAGCTAAATTTCTGTTTTATTTCTCTATTTTTTATTAGTATTTAAGTATTGAAATCCTTCTGCCTATCCCCATTGGTTACTAATTGTGATTTAATTCCTTATGTTTACATTTAAGAGTATGATACAAAATATTTACTTATTCTTATAGCACCATATGGATATCCTCAAATAGTTATTACATAATTTTATTGTCTTTATTAGAAGCCCTGATGAAGGAATCTCTTCAAAATGCATTGGCTGCTCTTAACAAAAGTGCACTTTATATTGCCAGTCTCCTCCTTGATTGGTTGCTGTTAAGACCGCACTCTAGGAATGGTTAGTCACAACACAGTGTATTGGAAGGCTTTGCAAGGCAGGAACCAAATCAGGTGTGCCATTACACCATAGTTTCTATTTACACACAAACACTTGCACTCAAAGAGGCCAATTTAGAATCACCAATAAACCTGACAAGAACATCTTTGGGATTGTGGCTGGAGAACTGGACAATATGTAAATACCAGGTAGAAAATGATGGTGCCAGAATTCAAACTTAATATGCTGAGGTTGCAGCACTAATTGATGCAAAAATAGCTATGTTTACATATAATTCTAAGACAGACCATTTTAGTGAATGGCTACATGTCTTTTTTCATTTACATCCTAATATGTGGCTGAAATTTAAGAAAGTCTCCCTTTAATCTTTTACCAGCATGCTACCTTATAATGTGGCGTGTAATATTTTGGGTGGACAATGTAGTGGGAGTTGCTAGTTTTGACATCATCTCTATCTGGGGTAACTCCCACCCTTTAATTGAGCACAACGACAAAGCATATTTTTGGTCTAGGTTTACACCTAATGGGTTAAGACTGTGCTGTATATCCATTCATCCACTTGGCTTGTGCTCCAGTGCACACTTATGGTTGGTGGTGTATCCTTTAATAGTTAAGCAGTACAGGTAAAGTCTCACATTTGTTAGTAATTTTTCATCCCTTTAGTATAGCCTAGTTATAATGAGAAGATTCAGTTGAGAGAAACGAGTAAGTTGCATTCCCTTCTGGCAAATGGCGATTAGCATTCATACCAGTAGGTTCAGGGACAGTTTCCACAGGCTGACAAGTGTATGAGTATTTGTTGTACATATTATCTGATGTTGCACTCTGTTGTGTTGTATTCAATGTCAGCTGTTTGTATTACACTGCTGTTAGTAGTCTCTGACAAATATGCAAGATTGAATTTATTCTACTGTGCAAACATAAAAATTCATTTAATCTTGAAGCAAAAGAATGTGTTTAATACAATTAGGAATTTAAAGCAATACTAGTTTTCCACTTGCCATTGTCTACTGTAAGCATGTATACTGCACACATAATTAAGGTGTTCCTTGTAAGCTCAGACTCCAGCTAGTACAATGTGACATCCTTGAGAATAAACTATGCTGACTGACATTTTTTCTGAAATATAATCTATGGAAGCACTGTCTGTAAAATATCTCCTCTTAAATACCCTAGAGGAAATAAAAAACTAACAACACAATCATCTGACTACTGAATTCAGTTTGAGAGTCTGATAGGATATAGATATACATGTAAAAAGTCTGTGGAGCATGAAGAAAGCATCTTTCTGTGTTGCTAGCAAAACTGTAGGTAATCCTAAATGTCCAGAGTACATTTAGAAAAAGGAGAACAAGTACATATAATAATCCTACTGGAAATGAATCTGATTAAGAAAATGATAGTAACAGAAAAGCCGCAGCATTTGTGTCCTTCAGGACCAAGTGTGGAAATGTTTACTGTGTCCCATGTAATTAAAACACTTTTGAACTGAACTATTTATGGTTTTGAAAATTTAAAAAAATACATGTAAAGGAGTAAAACCTGGACGCCTCCCTGGTGAGGTGTTCCGGGCACGTCTAACCGGGAGGAGGCCCCGGGGAAGACCCAGGACACAATGGAGGGACTATGTCTCCCAGCTGGCCTGGGAACGCCTTGGGATTCCCCTGGAAGGGCTAGAAGAAGTGGCCGGGGAGAGGGAAGTCTGGGCATCTCTGCCCGCTGCTGCTCCCAGCGACCCGATCTCGGATAAGCGAAGAGGATGGATGGATGGATGGAATAAAGTTCCTGTCTTCAATGATCTCTCATTCAAGAGCTGCTGGTATATGAAAATTTAAACCTGTTTGCCTCTTCATTATTCATGTCCACCTCCTTGCAATATGATGGCAAAGAAGTGTATCAGTTGAGATATACTACAGAAATCCTTTGGTACATCCTGAGGTGGTGCTATCACACTGTAACTCATCAGCAGAGCAGATCTTCAAGTACAAATGAACAGTGGCACAAATTATGCAGAATGCAGACATGTACTCTTTGGATATTAATTTTCTTGTGCAAAAAATGCTTTTTCCCCACTCTTATGTGTGGCTAATGCAGAATTACTTCTCTGAGACGGATTATCTGATATTTGGGAGGAACACTGGAATAACATCCACATAAAGCCCGTGTATGCTGTGTGGTAGTCTGGTTTCCTATCCAGGACTGATTTCTACTTTATATTATTTGGTACTTTTGATAGAGTGTGGCTATCTGTAACTCTGACTAGGTGGTTTAAAGTTGCCAGATGAAAAAGTCCCGTGGCTGGGCTAGAAAGTAAATGCTGAGAAAAAAACCTGTAGTGTTGAGCCTCAAATGATGCTTAACATGCCAGAGCTTTTAATGGACTTGAAAAAGAGGAATATAAGCTTGGAAATGACAAAAGCTGTAGAAGTGAGATTTTCTTGTCACATTAAATGGATATTGCAAGTGAGAGAAGAAACTTTCATACATAATAGTGTATAATACAGACATCAGTAAAAGTCTCCATATTGGACAATAAATACGTTTTTTTTTTTAACATATTTTCTGGATTTGTCTCGTGTGTTTGGAGTGGATAAAATAACTTTGTTCAATCTCCCAGAGAATTAGAAATGTACATCATGTAGTTAAGTTGTCAGGCTGTTGTTGGCTAAACTCAAAATATGTATCGCATCTTAAAATCTGGAATGTGCATAAATATTTTTGGTAGAGCAGTACTTCATTTGTCTCAAGGGTAATTAACTTTTACAGAAGTTCGACAAACATTATAGCATGCAGCAATAACAACAACACCTCTTTGAAATACCCTCAAGAATTACTAAAAGAAGAAATCTTCTGACATGGCTAAAGTTTTAAAAAGCAGTCATAGTGTGCCATTACATAAGTGTATTGTAGTTATGAAACGTTTCTTAACACACTTCTTCTGAGTAATTTATTGGCTGAACGATTAATGATAGTGTGTCACAGAGGGATGTGCAGCATCGTCATAAAGGCTGACAATTTTATTTTCATTTACCCCTCTGTTACTGCCTATGGTGGAGTGAGAGTGCATCCCATATCTTAGTCTGTCTTCTAATTGGCTTGTTGATTCTTTGGGACTCTCTTGATTTTATGTAGCCAAAATCACACAAGAAGTGCCGCAATGGGCTATAATCATACTGGACATGTGGTGCTTGGGTTTATCAAACTCTACAGCTGCTTATGCAGGCCTTCACAGATTCAGTACATTTTTAACTCTGAAATGACCTGTTTTTCAGTGTCCTTTTATTTTTCAGTGCATTTAATCTGTTAGGACCATCACTGCAATCAAATCAAGTCCTTGAGGTATTCTGAAATCTGTGCAGTCCCCAAAAAGTGTTCCATCCATTACTGAACTATCATGATCCGATTCAGTATTGTAGAGACTGATGTCTATCCCAGCAACACTAGGTAGGAAATTAGACAATTGTAGGGCACATGCATGCACTCACCAGCACTCACTCACATTTGGCTAATTTAAAAGTGCTAATTAAGTACCTAATGTTTTAGGATGTGATGCAAAAAAGAAACAGAATGTTCAAACTCCATAAGATTGTTGCCCAGGCTGGGTTTCAAACCCAAAACTCTGAAGCTGTAATGATGTGGTGCCATCTTGTAAAATTGTTTGTATAGTTTCCAGGATATAAGGTCGGCCTTTTTTTTGTTTCCTGCTGCCTGTTCTTTTTATTTTTAGCTAACCCTCACATGTCCATTTTCAGTGTCCACGATATCCCTGCTTATCTCTGAAGAAAGTCCCTCTGACTCGTACCAAGGCATTTTAGTAATACCACTCATCCTAACTATATGCCTCTGGATTGGGGGAGGAAACTTCTGTCCAAGAACTATGCAAGCGCTGGGAAATGATGCATCCTTAACACATTACGAATTGACTGTCCACAGTCAAATCTGGATACCTAAAGATGTTAGGCTATAAACCTGTCTATAAACCCACCAGGTGACCCATACATCTGTGTAGCAATGTTCAGAATACATTTTGAATTTATAAAACACTCAACAACTTTGAAACTCTTTTTTTAAAACAATTTCCTTCAGCTCAGAATGTATTGCTTTGTAGCATACAAAATACTGTACATACCCAAAAATATACAATGCCCATCTGCTCTATACCTAAAAAAAATGTATGAGGGTATTTGGTTTTCTGGCACCTAGTCTGCTGAACTATCCCTAGCTGTTGTAGTCTATTGATTGAATTTTCAAATCATTCCCACAGCATTTTAGATCTGTCCCTGTTTTAAAGTTATATTTTCAAACTGACTGATTTGTAATGTCTCAACTATGGCATACGCTGCTGTATTCCTAAAACATGCCTTTATTTGAGTGTTTTTTTGTTCCTGCATCAGCTTGATAAGCAAGTACTAAGTGTCTTTTGTTTGTACTCTCTGGGCTTCTATCTGTTTACAGGGTTGAGGGCAGCCAGATTTTGTATCTGCAGAAGTGGGGTTAAGGTGGGATAAATCCTGTATGTGATGCTAGTTAATCACACACAAACACACACACGATATACTGTTAGTTTTGGCAAGTCAGTGCAGTAAACCAAGTGGAAACAAGCAGAATGTGAATATGAATGTAGATGCCTACCAGGCCAAAAATTGAATCTTTGCCCCATTGTGCTACAAATTTGTTTCTTTTTATTTATAACTGTTTGTTATATTTCAATAATATTTCAACCTAATGTATATTGTTTTGGGCATGTTTTCTTTCTAAAACCTTAAGGGTCCTCGCTATGGAATATTTTGTTATATTCCACAAATATTTGCCATTTATATTTTTAAATGTTTTTGACAGTTCTTTGTAATAAAAAAAATTCTCAGAAACTGAAGTAAATGTGGAAATCGTGCCTGAGCTCAGCTGGCACCTTCTGTTTTCTCTAATTGTGGTAATAGCAGGAAAGCATGTATCTGGGAAGACTGCCAGTTGCTTGAAAACTGCTGAGAAATTGCATGGCAGGAGGCCACGTTTGGAATCTACTTGCTGCTTTCTTACGGTGCTAAAAAGGAAAAGGAATATAGAATGTTCTTAACAATCTCCATGAGTTATTACACATGCAGCACACTCAGAATCCACATTATTAGGTCCACCTACAGTATTTAGTATCAAGTAGGGCCCAATTTTGCCTTGCCAACAACAGCCAGAATTCTTTAAGGCATGAATTCAGAAAAGTACTGGAAACATGACTTGGGCATTTTAGGGATTTTGGTCCATGCTGACTCAATAGCTTTGCAGATTTTTAAGTAACAAATTCATTCTGCACTCTTCACATTCCATCTCATCTAAAGGACACTCTTTTGGACTGAGATATGGAAAATGTACAGGCCAGTAGAATAAAGTCACTGTCTTGTTCATGGGACCATCTTGAGATTATTTGTACTTTATGGAGTGGTGCATTATTCTTGAGAGTATTTTTTGAAAAGAATAGACTGGCCAAAATGGTTTACACATGGTCAGAAGCAATGCCTTGATATGCTGAGGCATCCAAATGATACTCCTTAGTTTTGAAGAGAAATAATGTGTGCCAAATATGTATTCCCCACATCACTACAAAAGGCAAGAGGAATCCATTAATTGATGTGTATTTCAAGTTCTGACCCTACAATCTGCATTGTGCAGCAGAAACCACAATTCATCAGACAGGAACATTTTTTTTTCAATTGTCAGTCTAAATTCGGAGATCATCTGCTCACTGTAGCCTGTGAAGGCTAGGGGGCACCAGTGAGCTCCAAACCCTAAACAGGTGCACACAAGACAGTCCTGGATTCAAACAGTGGGTGTTTTATTACACAAATACATTGATCACACAAGCATAAAACACAAGTTGTTTCCTTTCTCTCTCTCTCTCTCTCTCACCACCACACTGCTTTCCTCTAGTTTAGTGTTGCCTACCTTGCCCCAGCTCTGTCTCCCTGGATAAGGCAGCTGGTCCCTTTATTGAGGACCCAGGAGTACTTGCCAGGGCCATGCCCTTTCGAAGGACTTGTGGGTCATGTGGAAGTCCAAAATAGTAGGAAGTGTATTTCCCTTCAGTGCCCTCTTGCTTACTTCAGAACCCCAGCAGGCTGCATTAATGGATTACAATTCCTGGCATTCGCTGCTGGTGTGTGAATGGGCATCAATATCCAGCGTTGCTGCCATCTAACATTCTGCAGGATTAAACAGACCTCAGAGACTAGCCTTTCCTGTCCTTCCCTTTTATCCTGGTCAGGAAAGGTACTGTAAGTATAAATGGTTGGGACACCTGTCCATTTGCCTGGGGCTTCCCGTATGGATAAGAGAACTACTTTTCTCTTGGTCGGGATGCTCATCCATCCACCTGGAACTTCCTGTCTGTGTAAGGATTCCTCCCTTCTCATAGCCTGGATGCCCATCAATCCCATATAGTGGTTACAAGCCTCATCTTTTGCTTTTACTGTACATTTACACATTTGGCTTTTTATCTAAGGAAACTAACAACATTTGAGATACAGTTGGTTACATTTCTTTTTTTGTTTTTTACAACTTACTCATAGTCGCACAGTGTATGTAGCCGGATCTGAACCCAGGATTTGAAGTCCAAACCCTTGACCACTATGTCACACTTACCTGATAGAATTAGTAATCATTTTGGTCCTCTGTGTTGTATCCCATCCTTTTTAAGGTCAGACATGTGTATTCAGAGATATCCTTCTATATACCATCGTAGTAAAGAGCTGATACAGTATTTTAGTGGTATTTCTGTTAAATGTATGAGTATGGCCATTCTTTTCTGGTCACTCTCGTTAACAAATTGTTTTAGTCCTAAAACCACTACTTACTTGATAATTTTTGTTAAGTATGGCTGTTTCTGACATGCTGGAACCAGCAGGTTGTCACAAAACGAGTCAAAGACAGAAAAAGGTTTGGGGCAGCCACCCATGTAATTTGGTATCCTGGCTGCAACTTCGTTTCTTCCAATACCAGCACTGAAGTGCTTACAACAGAGTCCAAAACAAGACTGACTCAGAAGGGAAAAGGAAGGCTTTTAAAGGGGAGACAGGAAGTGAGGTCATAAGTGGCGACGTGTTCATTGTTCATTGTTTAGTCCGGATGTGACATCAGGGGCGGAGCTGAGCAAGGTCTGTCTCCATTGGCTCGGTCCCAAGTGCGTCCAGAGAGACAGGTGGAACCTCCCGGGTTAGGTCTACAGGAAGTGAGAAGAGAGTTAGTGCGCTCTGCCACACCGCATGGCTCAGAACTGCCTTCACTCGAGCCCTTAGCTGCCTCCCATGCGGCGTGTGTGACAAGGCCCCCTCAGCCAGACCGTCGGGTCAGGCGACACTAACGAGAGGTGAAACCCGAGAGAGCATCGGCGTTGGCATGGAGAGCCCCCGGGCGATGAGCGGCGAAAACTTGCGGCTGCAGGTCAAGAAACCACCGGGTGACCCAGCGGATTGACTCCTTGTGCAGGGCCATCCACTGTAGAGGTGCATGGTCCGGACAAGGGTGAACTCAGGGCCCAACAGGTAGTACCTCAGCTGAGTGATGCCCATTTATCGCCAGACCTCCCTCTCACCGCCGCGATACCTGGTCTCCGGTCCAACAGTTTCCGGCTCAGGAACATGCGGGGTGTTCGACACCATCGACCACTTTGCTCAGCACGGCTCCCAGGCCTGTGTCCGGCGTCCGCTGGAGGATGAAAGGCAAAAAAGTTAATGCCATCAAAATAGGTGCGGACGTGAGGGCCTTCTTCAAGTCACCAAATGCAGCTGCTGTTTTGCAGTCCATACCACAATGTTCGGGGCCCTCTTCTTGTTAAATCAGTCAAGGCGCCGCTTTCTCCGAAAACCGGTACAAACGGGGATACCCGCTAACCGAAAAGCTTGGACCTGCCGCTTGGTTCACGGACGGGGCCATTTCAGAATGCATCAATTTTGGAGCACTGTGGCCTTACGGTACCCGACCCACCGGGTAGCTAAATATTTGGCCTCGCTTAATCAAAGAAACATTCTTAGGATTAATCCGACCGCCTCACCAAGTGTCCAGATACCGCTTGGACATGCTGTAGGTGTTCCTTCCATGTGCTGGAATAGATGACCACGCATCTAGGTAGGCAGCACTGTATGAGTTATGAGGCCGAGCACTTTGTCCAAGGACGCTGAAAGGTTGCTGGAGCCCGTGTAACCCAAATGGAAGGACACGATACTGCCAGTGTCCGCTTAGAGTACTAAACGCGGTTTTTCGCCGCGAGTCCGTTAAAGGAACCTGCCAGTACCCTTGTCATGTCAAGTGTGGTCAGGTATTGAGCCTGTCAAGCCTCGAGGAAGTCGTCCGCAGCGTGGCTTGGATGGCATCAAATTGGGAGACTTGGTTAAGCCGACGGAAGTCATTGCAGAACCTCCAACCCGTCAGGCTTACCACGAGCACAATGGGGCTGGACCGGGGACTATAACTCTCCTCAATACACCTAGTTCCAGCATACGCTGATCTCCAGTTCCACTTCAGCCTTTTTGCCTCGGGAAGGCGGTCAGGCGTTCTCGGACAACAACCGAGCTCTGTCACAATGTTGTGCTCAATCAGAGAGGTCCTTCCGGGTGTTCACTGACTACCTCTCGAGCGGTCCGGATAACTGTTTCCAGCTCCTGCCGTTGCCTGGGTCTCAAGTCTCGCCAAAGTTAAGTGTGTGTGTGCGAAGAGTGAGCGGGGCTGGCGGAGGAGGATCAGGGTCCCTGTCCTTCCACGGTTTCAGCAGGTTCACATGATATACCGCTCCTTTGGCCGACGATTGGGTTGACTCACCAAAAAAGTGACCAGTCCCTTCCTCCCTTAACTTCGAGGGGCCCTGCCAGTGGGCAACAACTTAGAGTGGAGGTAGGCACTAGGACCATGACCCGATCTCCCGGGTGGAACTCCCGAAGAGACATGCCGGGTTGTAGTGCTGAACCTGTGCTGCTTGAGCCTCCTCCATGTGACTTTTAAGGACAGGCGAATCTTTCCAAATCTATCGCGTAACTGCTGATATACTCAATATGTTAGTGGTGGGAAGAGCCTCTTCTTCCCAGCCTTCTTTCAAAATATCCAATATGCCCGGTTGCAGCCATACAGTAGTTCAAGGGGAGAACCCGTGGAGGCTTAATGGGGCTTCCCGATGAGGCAAAAGGGCAGGGGAGGAGCTGATCCCAGTTCCTTCCATCCTGCTGACCACCTTACGTAGCATTTGCTTGAGAGTCTGATTAAACCTCTCTACTAATCCGTGGTTTGAGGATGATACAGAGGTTTTAAATGCTTTATTTTCAGTAATCTGGCAGTCTCCTTGAGCGTCTCCGAGGTGAAGGGGTCCCCTGGTCTGTCAAGACTTCTTGGGATCCCGCAGATACCCTAATAATTCCCGATGCGATGGCTTTAGAGGTAGCTGAGCGCTACGGAACAACTTCGGGTATCGTAGCATAATCCACGGGACTAAAATGTACTTGTGTCCTCGAGGCTGAGGCTCTAGAGGTCCCACCAGGTGACCCGATTCTGTGAAGGGAACGTCAATCAAGGGAATAGGAACAAGAGGACACGGTCCCTCCTAGGAATCTGTCAGATTGACACTGGGCAGGAAGCAAAGCGTACGAACCTCTCATAATTCCTGGCCAGTAAAACCGAGCTTGATCCGCTCCAGAGTTTTTCGGTGCAGGTGGCCACCTAGGAGGTGGCGTGTGCTACTTCAGAGACCTGCCGCGGGAAGGTGCAGCGGCACTAGCAGCAGCCTGCGCTCCTGCCCGCATGCATTGCTACACGGTAAAGGAGGTCATTATCTAACACAAAGTAGGGGCCCTGTGGCATCGACTGACTAGTGCGTTGGCCATTGACAAGGACCACTGCATTTTACACTTCAGGAGTCGTCCATTCCATTGCTCCCTTTGAAGAAGCCGGTCTTTTAAATTGAAACGCAACCGGAGAGAGGGTCGGCCGACCTCAAAGGCGTGGTTTCCTCCCGCTCCGCCTGGCGTTGGTGGATGCGTGTCAGCCTCACGGCGCGAGTTGCTCGCAGCCAGGACGGCTGCTTCCCTCTCTGCCGGCTGATTACCGGCGTGGAGGCAGCTGAGACGGTTCATCTCCGTCCATAACGAGCCAACTTAACCCCGGAGTGGTATGTGTCTCGCCGCTTTAATGTCAGACAGTCCCGCCTAGTATCACCGGGTGCGGAGGATCAGGAAGGATTGCCACGGTTACTTTCTGGACTGATCCTCCGTAGCTAATGACCTGCGGCGGTGCTGTACCAGCGGGTTTCCCCGTGGACACAGGTTATACTGGTCTTGAATTTTAGCCATTGTCGCGTAGCACAAAGCGGCGGGCAACAATGGAAATGTTGCTGCGGAATCGAAGCAGAGCGGAGTTTTAGCAACCGTAACGTCACCCGCTGTATGCGGGACCGTCAACGGGTTTGTCAGAGCACCTCAAGCCTCCTCCCCTCCACCTGCTTCCTCCTCGCCTCAAGCGGTTTAGCGTGCCACCACAGCCGTGACGCCGATGCAAGCTCCGGGTTATACAGGGAGGGCTAGGTCTTGGACATACCCGGCTGAGTTTGGCAGAAGGCTGTTCGCTCTCCCAGAGTGTGAGGCGCCTCTGTGTTCAGAAGCTCTATGAGCAGACATGTTCTTAAACTGCCTCAGACCGGCTGGGTGAAGCCCTGGGAAGAGCTAGGAGCAGATGTACGCTACCTGCTCAATGACCTGGTGGGGCTTGTTTCCAAGGGCGTAGCCACTGCCATACTTTTGCCCATAGGACCAGGCTTGTTTACTGGTCGGCCTCTCAGGGTCCAACCTCCACTTGCGTTATTTTACTCACCTGCCAGTCTGGGACCCCAAGGTGGTAAAGGGCTGTGGTTTCACTGGGGGCAGGCACTCTCCCCAAGAGAGCATACTGAGTCCCTCTTGTCTCCTCCAGGGCAGCCCATGGTGAGCCCCACCTCGCATTACCTGGCTCTCTAGCGCCTAGTTCTGCGTGCTGGGAGCGGAGCCCGCACGTCTCAGCGAACCACGGGCACCCTCCCGCCTGAATACTTCGCCCGCATCGCTCCCACCTGGGTGTTTTGCAGGTCCTGTCCCCTTCTCTTCTGGGACTTCTCCATCCTGCCGCTACGCCACTGTCACAAACGAGTCAAAGACAGAAAAAGGTTTGGGCAGCCACCCATGTAATTTGGTATCCTGGCTGCAACTTCGTTTTCTTTCCAATACCAGCACTGAAGTGCTTACAACAGAGTCCAAAACAAGACTGACTCAGAAGGGAAAAGGGAAGGCTTTTAAAGGGGGAGACAGGAAGTGAGGTCATAAGGGTGAGCATCGTGTTCATTGTTCATTGGTTTAGTCCCGGATGTGACATCAGGGGCGAGCTGGCAAGGTCTGTCTCCATTGGCTCGGTCCCAGAAGTGAGCGTCCAGAGAGACAGGTGGAACCTCCGGGTTAGGGTCTACAGGAAGTGAGAAGAGAGTTAGTGCGCTCTGCCACATCCCGCATGGCTCAGAACTGCCTTCACTGAGCCCTTTAGCTGCCTCCCATGGCGTGTGCTTGACAAGGTCTAGCTCTAGTAATAATAATATGGTCAAAGTTGTTCAAGTGAAATATCTTGCCCGTTCAAATATTTGGTCAAACAACTAAAATAAACTCTTGACCATGTGGTGCAGTCACATGATTAGCTGTTTGGAGGAGTAGGCTGTTTATCTTTAATGAGCAGGAATCTACAGTATATACCTGTGTAAATACTAAGGTCTGTCTGTCACATAATTACACGTAAGCTAATAAGATGAGAGCCTTGATTTTGCTCTTAATTGAAAGCTTATGATATGATACTTTCTGAAATTCAAGTGCAGCAATAGTGCGGCAAAGTGACCTGTGGTCATGTGTGTGGCGAAGTGTTCTGAAAACCAACTAATATCCAACATAATCTGAAAAGAAAAGA
>NW_024377845.1:0-30957 GCF_016835505.1 Polypterus senegalus
GCGTTGTATATAATAACATTTCTCTTGTTTGTTCCTTTTGGAGGTAGCAGATCGAGGAGGTTAAATGGCCCAAAGTAACTTATACTTTTCTACTGTCATGCATAGGTGTCTGAGGATCACCTTCCAGGCTCCTCTAAGGTATGTGATATTATCTGGAACGAGGGAGACAGTGATTAACAGTATCATCTCTTTTCCTTCCACAATGCCGAGAAGGCACCCAAAGAGAGCAACTGAATCCATTCCACGATGTCCTGAGAAGCCCTTTTCCTTCCAGTCATGATCCTACAAAGCCAGAAATCCATGGAAGGTGGCGTCTCATTTTGGACTTTAGCCATCGATGTCGATCTCCCTAAATCTGACACTCATGAGATCTTTTAACTAAACAGCCAGCTTGACTATTGAGGCAGATAAGAGCCTAATTTCTGCTTCACCACAAGCTCTTGCTTTTGTCCTGTTTTTTGGTGTATTGTATTAAATAGGGTGGCAAGGCTGGCACCCCAACTATACCTTGGGATTCCTTCACATATTCCACCCTTCACACCACATTAACATGGATACATTTGTAAATACATATTTTTATTCATTTTGGCCTCCACACACATTAAAATTATCTTTTCTACCAGAAAAAGTATTTTTTCTAGAAAACACCTTCCAAAATATACAAATGAGAAAAGACAGAGTCTTACATATCAGTGTGGATATAGAGAACAGAGCTTTTTGATTATGATTGTTACGTGATCAGCCACTGACTTCAGTTTTGTTGTGATAATGTCCTTGTGATCTCTGGTTTACTCTGGGATAGTCATTCCTAACTTCTCGACCTCTAATGTCCCTTGAAATACTTTCAACGTTTAGCTGAATTTATTTTGGTAGGATTCCCAGTCTATATTTTCCATGACCTGAAACTTAGCAGAGCAGGAAATCTTTAATGTGGGCTATGCCTACTGGAAGTGTTAACCTCAAAATCCTCAGGGTCCTTACTGTGTTTAGTCCACACTACCATGGATGAATCGAAAATGTTGTTTTTGTTTTAAATGTTTTCATCCACCCTAGCATTTTCTGATTGTTTTTAAATGTTTGTCATCTAGATTGAAAACGAAAATCTTCCTATTGGGCATGCATATTTTATCAGCCATGAAGATTTACAGAGCAAATGTGAAGTAAAGCAAAATACCTAAAAGACAGGAAAAACAAATAGCACCTGAAGAAAACACTCAACCGGACAGGAAAAATGACAAAATAAACCTGCTTTTAAGGGTTAGAACCAAGTATAAAGTAGTCCATGCCATGGAAAGTATAGATTGAAAGTCTTGCCAAAATAAATTCAGAGAAATATTCACATATTTTAAATTACAGTACCTGAAAGATGATTTGGAGAAATTAGGAAAAGACTATCCCCATAGTAATAATGAGATCACAGAGGTACTTAGCAGAACAAAACTTAAGTCAGTGCCCAATCACATGGCAAATATAGGTCAGTGTTTTCACAATTTTCCATTTTTCCCCAATCACACTGCTACACGAGACCCAACATTCTCTAATGTATATCCTTCAAACAGGGTTATTGAAAATGGTTCACAAGTGGTGATCAAAACACCATTTCAATTTCAATGAATGGTGAGTATGAATAAAAAGGTGCATTTTCAAATGTATTCCTTTCAGAGGGACTAGGTTTGAACCTTTGATTCAAGCTAGCTTTGACTGCCTGAACCTTCTTTGCTGCTCAGTATAAAAGTAGCCTGAACAATTGAGGTTCCTTTGTTCCCAATCAGCCTCTTGCACCTTCTGCATGTGACAATAAAGCTACTCAAAGTGAACATTTGAGTAAAGGATTTGAACAGTTTCCATACATTCTCTCTTTATGTTGTGCTAACTTACTCAGGAAAAACACTGACCATAAATCTATTCTGCAGAAATAACAACCACAGTTAATCCATCCATTCGTCAATATTCAGCACCCACTTTTACAGGAGGCAGAAATATGACGTAATCCAATCATAACGAAGTTTAAGACAGAAGTCAGCCTTGAATGTATACACTTAACACACACACCTCATTCATTCTTACTGCATTAATTACTCTTAACACAACCATTTTGACTTACTGATGTAAAATGCAATACCAAGAGAAAGATTACATGGGAACAGAGAGAATGAGAACACTGATCAGCTCTTTTCTTGTCTTTTATACATAAATAGCTGTTTTGTTTCATGCCACAGTACTTCTGGTCGATTCTTTTATTCATTTCCATGATCGGGGTGACCCTAATATTTGTTACAAGGACAGCAGAGTACAATCTCCACTCTCTTTTTCTACTGTCCCCCGACAGCTTTCTGTTATAAAAGGAAAGCCTCCAGAGCAGCATTATGGCTACCTGTCTCTGTTAGCAGAAAGCTGGCTCCTACCCTTACAGGCGCTTTCCGCTTGGTGTTCTGAAGGAGTGTTACATGCTTCTTCCCAAGCCAACTCTAGTTCTGAGTCCTTGCATTGGTCTTTGATTGCTCTCTTGCTTTTTTAAATTTACAGCACAATCCATGCAGTTAAAAGTTATATAGCCTCTTGCAGTGTTTTTGTTCTTGTTCTGGTAGAAAATCATATGTTGCCCCAGCCAGTACAAATGTCTCTTCTTAAATGAGGAGTTTGTGCTGCCATGGTGGTGTCATTTATCAGTCTTTCCTGCTTGCACTCAGTTTATTTTGTCTAGCTTTCTTCACTGATTGCAGATGCACAGTGCTGTGATAAGTCCTTAGGTTAAATGCAAATACAAACTTTACAAATTTCTGATTACATTTGACAAATTTGTTTAAAACAGACTGAAAAACATAAATAGAAGCAAGCAATATCTGTCCATTGCTAAACAATAGCCAGAAGACAGGGGAGGAGAGGAAACAAAAACTCTGATTTGCAGCATCCCTGGAGAAAACAAACCTTTGGAGTGTGTTGATCAATTATATGAGAGAAAGTCAAAGACAAGTCAGACACAGTCATAATCCTGGAGACCAATGCCAACTGGTCACCCACCCCTTTCTGTGCATTCTACATTTCAGGTCTGTACTGGGCCATCTAACCTGATAACAGAGTCCTTCAATCTGTTAAATTCACGGCCCCCAGTATCTCTGGCGTATTTACTCGAGGCAGAAAAACAGCTTTAGAGCAGTAGAGCAGTGGCACAATGCTACTCTATCCAAAGCTTATTTTAAAGTCATATTTTAATCGGATGTCAGCTGATCTACATTGCTTTGTTTTAATCCAAGATTGTACTGGTAAGAACCAAAGCAAAACAAAAGTAATTAAGGCATGAAGTTAACTTTATTTAATGGATTAATATTTAACTTTTCAATCTCAATGCTGTAAGTTCTAATTAGACCTAGATATATAGTTCTCCAAATTCAGTCATGAACAACGAATATGGATCTGGTATGTAGGCTAGTACTACACCAGTCTGCTTTTCAGTATTTTAGAGTTTCTTTTTTGTTTTTTGTTTTTTTTTTTGCTTTTCACACCTTCAACTCTACCAATAAATCTCAGAATTCATTCATTTTTTATTCATTTTTTAATCCAACTTTTTCTTGGAGAGTTGTCACATGACAGAGGCAATTCCAACAGCACTATGCACAAAGAGACCTTCCAATCCAAAAAGGAAAGCAAAATACATCCCATTCACTAAATAATTACTAGCAAAGTAAACTGTTCCAAAAAATCACATTTCCACTTTAACCAAACCACTTTGCCATTCTCCACTTGCAGCAATGAGATTGTATTTAGATGCTTGAAAACAGTGCACAGTTGAGATGACATTTAGATGCCTGGAGACAGGGCACAGTTGGCACTGAAATATGACTCTTGCCCCTCCATTCACCTGTTTCCTGCTTGCCACAATCCCTGACAACAAACGCAATGCAAGTCTCTGTTATTTGCTGTTTAGTATGGATTTGTAAAAGCAGTGTTAATGTTTGTGATGCACCATCTTTTGGAATGTCAAATGCATCACTTTATTACTACATGACTGCAAAATACATTCCAATACATGAAGAACTGCAAATATTAACACTGAGTTCTATGTTAATTAATTCAATTTCAATCTGTCATATGCATTGCATTTGTCATTGCAACAGATGGTGCATCATCAAACATTGAGCGAACACAAGCATGAAGCATTTTATTACTACAAACTTGATGTTGCACCTTCTCCTGGAATGTCAGAGATATACTGTAGAAACTGGACAGACACACAGATAAACAGACATGCAGACATGTATTCTTTTATTGAAGTGGATACCTAATTCTTCTTTCTTGTTGGTTTTCACTCTTTCAACCACTCCTGTTCATTTCACTGGTAATTTCATTTTTCCACAATAACATACTACAGTATATATAGAGTATTACATGCAGCCAGCCATATGAATAGCTCTTTGCTTAATGGGACTCTATGTCACAAAACCATTTGGCTTGTCACACAAGCAAAAAAAGAGATTGATACAAGGTCTTCTCCAAACTGAGTACAAGACAAAACTTCAATAGGTTAAAATAAATATATATATATGTGTATATATATATATATATATATATATATATATATATAGTGGGTTATGGCGGCCAGTCATCCGGCCAATACCCCAGGCGCCAGGTGGAGCCCTCCCTGCAGCATGGAGGTGCCCCAAATGTCAGCAGGGAATCATGGACAATGGAGTTTTCCTTTACAGCCCTGCTGGATACCTTGGGGGCCAACAGAGGACGCTGTAGGGAGGCCCAGATGTGCCCTATAACCCGGAAGTACATCTAGTCACAGCGACAGGGGAAATGACGTACTTCTGGGATGAAAAAGGGGACTTTTGATCTGACCCGGAAGTGGTAGGAAATCACGTGGACTGAAGGATTGGAAACACTTCGGGTCAGGGAATATAAAAGGACTGTCGGAGATCCCAGTCGCTGAGCTGAGTGGCAGGGTGGCAACGCATCTGGGAGTGGAGGATTATTGTTTATTGTGGATTTGTTTAATTATATGAGTATTGTGGAGAGGAGGGTGCTTTCTGCACTTATTTGTCCAAATAAAAATTATTATTGGACTTTTACCTGGTGTTTGGCGTCTGGTCTGAGGGTTCAAGGGGACGACAGTACCTCCTATCTGTCACAATATATATATATATATATATACAGTATATGTATATATATATATATATATATATATATATATATATATATATATATATATATATATATATATATATATATATATATATATATATATATATATATATATACACTGCTCACAAAAGGAACACTTTAAAGAAACACATTAGATACATCAGATCTCAATAGGAAGTTGGATATCTATACAAATAACGACAGGGCAATGTCTTAGGAACAAAAGGATGCGCTTTTAATGGAAATAAAAGTTTTCTGCCTACAGAGGGCTCAATTGTGTAGACATCCTAAAATCAGAGTGAAATGAAGATGTGGCAGGCTAGTCCATTTTTTCAAAAACTTAATTTCTGCTACTCAAAATGCTTTTCAGTATCTTGTGTGGCCCCCACAGAGCTTGTATGCATGCTTGACAACGTCAGGGCATGCTCCTAATGAGACGACGGATGGTGTCTTGTGGCATTTCCTCCAAGATCTGTATGAGGGCATCCCTGAGCTGTTGTACAGTGTGAGGAGCAACCTGGCGACGCCTAATGGACCGAAACATAATGTCCCACAGATGTTCTATTGGGTTTAAGTCAGGGGATCGTGAAGGCCATTCAATTGTTTCAATTCCTTCATCCTCCAGGTACTGCCTGCATACTCTTGCCACATGAGGCCGGGCATTGTGCGTGCATTAGAGGAAACCAGGACCTACTGCACCAGCGTAGGGTCTGACAATGGGTCCAAGGATTTCATCCTGATACCTAATGGCAGTCAAGGTGTCTTTGTCTAGCTTGTAGAAGTCTGTGCGTCCCTCCATGGATATGCCTCCCCAGACCATCACTGACCTACCACCAAACTGGTCATGCTGAATGATGTTACAGACAGCATAACATTCTCCATGGCTTCTGCAGACCCTTCAACGTCTGTCACATGTGCTCAGGGTGAACCTGCTCTCATCTGTGAAAAACACAGGGTGCCATTGGTGGACCTGACAATTCTGGTATTCTATGGTAAATGCCGATCGAGCTCCACTGCGCTGGGTTGTGAGCAGAGGAGTAGTATAGAGCGTCACTATATACATCATCAGATTTTGACAGGTGTATGTCCCGCCCTGGCATTTCCGTACCCACCATATGCCATGTTAATGGTCTTTTCCCCCGGGGTCTGATCTCCCTGTTGTTGGGTCGCGTTTGGGGGACGGACCTTTGTCAGTCGTGCAAGGAAAAGGGTCCCCATCACCCTTATCTAAACTGGGGGCTGATCATCTTTGGACCCGGGGCGGCCCTTTTGGGGGCCTGAAGGTGTCATAAAGGTAACACGGGGGGAAAACATCCTGCTCTATCTGCTTCCCCTTTGGGGGTGTGTACAGAGAGTACAGAGGCGTGATTGACAGACCCCGGAGAGGATGAAAAGAAAACTTTAGAGAGAATCTATGACCCCCCAAGGAACCTGGCAGTACAGCCCAAAACACCCCTTGTCCGTTACCTCACCCACCTTGTAAACCATGCCCTTTATAAAGCAAGGCATATCCCCTGTTTAAAAAATAACTTTCAGGTGGATGTAAAGGGAAAGGTTTAAGGGGGAATCTGGGACACACCCGGGAAAAAAAACCCAGGGGTCCCAAACACACCCAGGGTAAAAGGTTATTTTTCCCCACTTAAAAACCCATCCCCTTTATAAAACCAAGGCATATGGTAGATCCCCAAATTTTTAAAAAAATAATTTTCCCAAGGGATTAAAAGGAAAAGGTTTTAGAGAGTCTATGACCCCCCAAGGAACCTGGCAGTACACCCCAAAACCCCTTTGAGCACCCCGTTACCGCCCACCTTTAAAAACCATCCCTTTTTAAAAGCAGGCATATTTCAGATCCCAAAAAGTGATTTAAAAAAAAATTTTTATTCAAGTTAAAAAAAGATCCCAAAGTTTTTAAAAAAACAACAAATTTTATTGAAGCAAAATTTCCCAAACATAGCAAAAAAGATCTGTCTTCATTTTGAGTTACAAATTGTTTGCTATACATTAAAATTTTTAAACTAACTAAAGCAGGAGAAACCCCCTTAATCCACGAATTTTAAAAAGTTTGAAACACTTGAAAAAAAAAAAACACAAAAAATTTACATATGGGGAAACTAAATGAAAATTCAAAACCTGGCCCAACGTGATGGTTACACCTAAAAAAAAAATGTTTAACCCAAAATATTTATATATTTATTTTCAAAAATTTATGCAAACCTATTTTCTTTTGGAACAGAAAAACCCATAAAGCTGTTTACAGGCTGAATCGTTTTATATCCATCAATGGTCTCTTTTTCCCTTCAAATTCACTAACATCACCCACATCAATCTTGATATTTTAAAAAAAAGGGGGAATTGTACTTTTTTTCAAAGTTTAAGGACAAAAATTTTCTTTTCTGCCGGGGGCATAAATAAGCTATGTCTATATCTTTGGTTATATTACAAAATTGTCCATCTGGATGCTTTTTTTCTCTTGACTTTCCATACATTTTCCCTAAAGTTCAAAGGCTAAACACATAACCCCAAATATAGCGACCAATATGGTCATAATGAATTTTTATTAGATAAAAAAAAGGAAAACCTTCAAAAGGTTGCATTACGTGTCACGCTGGGCGGGGGACCTGGTTTTTGTTCTAGCTCCCATTTGGGTTCCCTGACAACAGAAACAAAACACAAACAGTTGGCCACAAAAAATAAAACTCAAAAGATCTTGCTTAATGGAAAATGCAATTTGTTTGGGGTTTCTGTAAATTAATTTTGGGTTTTTAAAAAAATAACAGTAATGGTGATTAGAAAAAGCAAAAGCTGCCCCGAATCTTGGACTTTGTTAGGGTCTTTTGTATAAAAAAGTTTTTATTCAGCAACAAATTTTTGAAAGTTTATTGATTTTACTCTTTTTCACAATTTTAAGCCCCCAAAGGTTTTAAACCCAAATAAAACAGGTTTAAATTTTTGAATACTGATCCCACAGATGCAAACCGGGTTTTTTTCCCCAGGATCACATTCAAAAAAAGACAATTCCCATCCAAAGTTGAAAACGGCATGCTAAACAAGCCCCAGTTAATACATCTTCCCGGTGCAGAACCGAAGCTAAACAGACTTTACATAATGCTTCATTAAAATCAACCCGGGCTCGGATTTCGGGCTGACAAGTGTTTGAGAAAAAACAGGTTTTGAACTTCCGCCTTAAAGTTAACAATCTTTCACCTAAATACCCCCATCCATTCCCTTTTGGGGAAAAAAGAAAGAAATGTCAAAAAAAAAACGTTTTGGGAATGGAAGGAACTCACTTGATGCAAACAAACGCTGAGGTTCAAAAAAACAGAACAATTGTTTCAATGATAAAACTTAGAAGTGTTTACGAGATTTTTATTATAAAAATTCAATGATGGATATAAAATTTATCCCCCTTGTATCAATGTCTAAAAATTTGCTTGGGCTGTGTAAATAAAAGGAAAGAAGTTTTCTGGGTTTTGTTTGATCTTTAGACAGTGGGCCCAAAAAGCTACATACGGGCCAAAAAAAATTTAAAAACATTGGTAAAAAAATTTAAGACAAACAATATTGTACATTTGAAATTTTCCAAAAAAGGATGAAAAGCATAGTAAAACGGTTCGCCCTTAAAAATCCAAAATGGGGAAATATTTAATGCAATATTTTTGGGAAAGATGTCCCCATTTGCAGAGTTATAAACAGTTTCCACATTAAAACAAGACCTGTAGAGGGCTAAAATCCCCAGTTTTTGGGAAAAAATCTATGGTGGGGCGGGCAAAAAAAAATCTACCCGTCCCTTTTGAAAATATGATCATCCCCAGTTTCAAAATTAAAAAAATTATTAAAAAGGTTGGCAGTGGTTTATAGATAAATTTTATTATGTTGACTCTTTTAAAATGAATCAAACCTGTCTATAAACTAAGGTTACCCAGGTGATGGAAATTAAAAGAGATTTTATGCAGAAGAGTTACAAAAAAAAAAGCCCGATGCAAACCCAAAATTGTATCCCATCCAGAAAATTCTAACCACTGGGGATGGTAAAACAAGCATGTTGGCAAAGGCTTGGTTGGGAAAAAAAATTTAACAGTTGGTCAAGACTTCAAAAGGGAAAAGAAAAAGGAGTTGAGAAACCAAAAAAAAATGTCTAAAGTCAGAAGTGCATTTTTTTAAAACACTGCTGAGTAATTCTGCCAGAACTTTTCCCAACACAACAGCATCATTAACCATTCAGGTAGCCAAGACAATAAAACAGCCCAGAGACGGGAAAGTCCGGGGAACGACTTCCCCAAAAATGTTCAATTCCACCCCCGGGCCCCATTTACACTAATGAATGAGAAACAAGGGGTATGGTACAGACCCAGAGACAGGATGTACCAAAAGGTTTCAGAGAGAAAATCTATTACACACCCAAGGGGAAATCAGTCCCAAAAACCATGGGCCCCATTACCTCAGCCACCTTCCAAACCATCCCCCTTTATAAACAAATCATAAATCCCCAAGTGTCTTAAAAAAAAAACTTTTTTATATTTCAAGGACAAAACAGTTTGCATCCTTTACCTCAGTCTAACCCAACCCTCTGTTATAACAGGATAAAAAAGGGAAAAAAAAAAGGATATAAAAGATCTTAAAACAACAAGTTTATTGAAGAAAAATTCCAAAAAACAATTAACACGTAGTTTTTTCCAGGTTACCGTGTGCTATACTTATATATTTTTTTTTCTTAGAAAAAAGCAGGAGAAACACGGAAAATATTCACTATCATACAGTATATGATGTAATTAAATTTTATGTTTGTAATGCCCCCCTAGACAATAATTTTTTGTACTGTATGTTGCAAACTTCATTAAAAAAGATTCCTTGAGCATTCTGTTCTAAATTTGTAAAAAAAACTTTGGGTAAATTACATTTGAAACTGCTTAGGAAAATTATACAAACAAGCTTTTGAATGAGATCATAACCCTTTTGAAAAAAAAAAAAACACAATTGTATACAATTGAGAACACAATCTAATTGCAAACCGGGTAAAACCCTATCGTGAACCAAAATCCCTAAAAAAAAGTATTTAATTCACAATTTTAATATATTTGTATTTCCCCAAATTAAAAAGCCTTTTTTTCCTTTTGGAAAAAACCAAAAGATGGTCCTGGCTGAATCAGTTGTGCAAAACATCCGGATTCCCTGCTCAAACCAAACAGAACATCATCCTGCACCTTTCTTTGACAGTTTAAAAAAACGGGGAGTTACACTTTTTTAGCATCCCAAGACACAGGACACAAGTCGCCTTTCTCCCCCTTTTGGGAGAAAATAAACAGGTCTATAAGCCCAAGAACGTTTAGACAGGCAAAAATCAAATACCTGTTTAGATTTCTCTGGTTCATTTCTACCCCACGAAACTTCTATAAATGACACGGCCTCTTTAGCGGTATGTTTTTTGTTGCAGAACCATGTTTTGCTTCTTTCAGTAAAAAACAGATAATGGTGTCTGGGGGTGGACCAGCAAGCTCCAAAAACGAGGACCAGCGAGAGCTAGGCCCGGGGACAGGGACCGGGTAAACTGGGATCGGGACCGATGCCGCGGACCCCAAAGGGGACTCGCCTGTCCAAAACAGGACTATGTTAGCGAGCCAGTTAAAAACCCTTTCAAAAGTGGTGGACTCGCCAACCAACAAACTCGGTCAAAGGGTTTTGCAAAAAAAGCTTTTTCCCTTTCTGACTTGGACGCGGGGCCCACCCCACCTGCGGTCTCTGTCATAAGGATGCTACCAGTGCTTGGTTTAATCAAAGGGAGACAGAAAAAAAGGAGAGGAAAAAAAAAAGAAAAAAAAAGAAAGAAAGAAAACCGCACAACTTAAATTTTTTTACTGAGGCCGGGGCCTTAAAAAATCTTTTAAATATGCTTTTAGAGGCTTTTACAACGCTGGGGCCAATCAAACTTTTAAGAAAAAATTTTTTTTGATAACCCCCAACATATTTTTTTAAAAACAACAAACACATCCGTGAAGCTAGCCAATGGAATTCCCTTTTGGTTGGGCGTTGGGAGTGCATCCCCGCCCCAAATTCAGAACCGAAATCAGGATACACCAAGCTGTGTGGAATTTCATATGGCTGAATATGATGAATAAATGTGGCCCGGTCTGTCTGAAAACGGTGTTAGCAATGAATTTAACATCGCAAAATTTTTTAATACCACATGCAAAGGGGGCCCTTAACCCAGGAGATCTGGTTTTCATTGGGGCGAGCAAAAAAAAGCGGGTCTATCATCTATCTATCTTCTTTTATCTATCTACTATCTATTTACGAAAAAAATGAATGTGTGTTATTCAAATGCCCCTAAAAAAAGAAAAAAAAAAAAGGAAAGCTTTTTTTCATTCTTAATAAAAACAATTTTAAATTTTTAAAACCCCAGAAATTGGGGAACGCTAGTAATGGTTTTGTAAATAAAAAAACCGGGGAACCTTTTTATTTATATATAAGTCGAATTTTAACGTTTTAATTGCTTTTCATTCCTGTGATTAATTGACCTTTAAAAAAGAAAATATTATTTTGGTATAGCACCCATTTATTTAATAACTGGATATGTTAAGGAAAAAAGGGGGTTTTCTGTATTGGGCCCCCGGCGCGTATGGCTTCGCTTTTAAATCAGCACATCGGGGGTTTGCACCTGGACAGTACAATATGACATTTACTTTAAAATTTTATTTATTTTGATTTCTGGCCCATGTGTCATTCTTTTATAGACACATAAATGAAAAGGTAAAATGGAACTTTTTCGTTATTCTTTAAAACGCCCAATTTAATTTATGATAGGCCTAGAAGTTGGTAAGTCACCCGGGGGAGACGGGCTTTAAAAAATAAATAAAAAAAAAACCCTAACGCGTTAATATTTAATATATAGGTCATGATGGTGTGCACGGTTTTGACTTTTTTTTCCCTGGATGATTAAGTCCAAAAAAGAATGAAGAAAAAAAAGAACCCGAGCAGGCTGGTGTGTTGTCCCACCCCAGAGCTGTCCTTTCTTAAGATAGGGGGTCTGGGTTGACCCGGGCGACAACAAAAGAAAACATTGACTTTTCAAATTTTATATGATTATGCATTACTGTATTTATTTTATTATAGCCAAGTAAACAAATGGTCAAATGGGAAATTTTAGCAGGGTTTGAAAAGAGTAATGATTTTTTCCAGGGAAAAGGAAGAGATGCCAAAAGGGGGGCCCTCACATGAAGTTCTGCCCCCATATTACAAAACCCGTTTTGCTACGGGGTAAATTATCACATGATCTTTAAAACCCAAAGGGGAATCCGAAAAACGTTTCTTTTTTTTTTTTTTTTTTTTTTTTTTTTTTTTTTTTTTAATTTTATTTCAATCAATACATAAACAAGTTTAACAAAAAAAAAAAAATTTTGCGAACAGATCAACTGTTCTCGATCGATAAACACGTTTCTAACGGGTTTAAAATTATAAATAATTTTCTTTACAAAAATAACCCGCAGGGGACACTGGAACTTTTGCTCTTTAAAAGGGGGGCGAGTGTAGAGGGCCTTGTTGGAACATTCTAGATGTACTCTATTACAAAAATGAAATGATAAAATTCATTGGAATATCGTTTTATCGTCTGTCTATAAGTGATAACGGTGGAACATTCAGAAATTACATATAATAAATGATGAATTTAATTTGGCACCTGTTTTACAGTTATGTTTCACCATGTGTCCATAAACGATAACGCTGATTCGCATGTTTTGGGGGTTTTTTTTTATACTGTATATAAAAGGACGGGAAATTAAAATTAAATATTTTGCATTTTGCATTATGGGGCATTTTGGGTCCTTTTAGATTCGGATGAAAATGATGATCACCTTTTCCCATTGCCACAGAATTAAGTTTTTATATTATATATTCATGCATAATTAGTGAAAAAAAAAAAATTACTTTGTCCCGTCTGGAATTGCTCCCCGAAGGAAAATAATCTATTTTTATGTACAAAATCAATTTTAAAAAACCGCCACAATATTTCTTACCAGGATTTTTCCCTGGAAAATTGCGAAACTCTATTTATGACTGTCTCCGGAAAAAACCCCAAAAAGGGAACCCTTTCACGCTTAACGACATTATTATATGCAGATCCCATACGAAAAAAAACAAAAAAAAAATAAATAAATAAATAAATAAATAAATAAATAAATAAATAAACATTGGTTGTTTAACAATCCTTTCATTATTAAAACCGTCTGGGTGTGTGTATTTGTTCAACCAACAGTGGGGGCCGTTCAGTCCCGGGCCACGTTCTGTGCTCAAGGGCCCCAATAAGACCCTTGCTGGCCGGGCCCCCAAATGGGCACACGTAGAAAAGGGATGGGCGGGGTGATTAGGGCCCATCACAGCTGGTGAACGGGTGTACGTGTTTTTATAACGCGAAAAGATTTGTTTGCAACACTTTTATATTCGGGGCGCTGGAGAAAAAAAATATTACTACGATTTAAGTTTATATCCTTAATGAAGAAAACCAAAAGAATCCACTTTTGTACATACAAATAGCATTATATCCCCTTTGGGGCAAAACTCCCGACCGGGGCAAAGTGTTTTTTTTTTTACTAATTTCATGAATATATAATGTACAAATCTTAATTCTGTGGGAATCGGAAGGTGATCATCAGTTTCATCCGAACAAAAGCGAATAAAGCTCCAAAACAAAATAAAATATTTAATTTTTAATTCCGTCCATGTTATATACAGTATAATAGACCAATAACCACCAAAAGCGAATCAGCTGTTATCGTTTTTGGACACATGGTGAAACATAACAAAAACTCTACAATTAAATTCATCATTTTTATATTAATACCTCTGGAAATTTTCCCCCGTTATCCCTTTTAGACAGAAGAAACGTATATTCAATGAATTTTACCTTTATTTATGTAAAAATACATCTAGAATTTCCCAAAAAGGTCTACCTGCCTCATCTTTAAAACGAACAGATTCCAGTGTCCCCTGCGGTGTTCTTTTTTAAAGAAAAAATTTTTTATAAGGGTTTTTTAACCGTTAGAAACGTGTTTGGATTTCCCGGGGAGGTTTAAATCATCGGGGGCCCAATTTACTCACCGGGTAAATAAAGGGTTTTTAACTAGGGTGGCAGAACTTTCAGTGTGGGCCCCAAAAATTTCATCTCTTCATCTGCCTTAGAGTAAAATCTATTTCTATTTCAAACTCCTGCTAGAATTCCATTTGACCACTTAGTTTCCTTTAAAAGAATAACATACAGTAATGCAAATCTATAAAAATTTGAAAAATCAATGTTTTACTTTTGTTGTCGCCCCGGGCTCGAACCCCATCCCCTTTTTAAAAAAGTAAAAGCTCTAGGGGGACCGGGCAACACACTCGCTTCTGGGTTTATTTTTTTTTTTCTTATTCTTATTTTAAGGCACGTTAATCACCAGGGTAAAAGTCAAATTACACGCACACCATCATGACCTTAAAACAAATAACGGTCCGGGTTTTTTTTTTTTTTTTTACAAGACCGCTGCCCCCCCCTGAACCCAACTGGCCTATCATAAATTAAATTTCGCGTTTGGGTCGACGGGTTTTCCCCTTTTTTTTTGTGTCTATAAAAATGACCCCTGGGTTTTAATAAAAACGCTAAAATTTTTGGGCTGTCCGACTTGGGAAACCCCCTTGTGATTTTAAACGACACTCTTTCGCCCAGCCCGGTGCGCTTTTCCCCAAAAACCCTTTCAATAAAAGGGGGCTTGCCCAAAAAATTTTTCTTCTTTTGGTACGTTTAAACATGCCGGAAAAAGACTTTCGGGCCCCTTTATGACTTTTTTAATTGCGTTCGGTTTTTTTTTAAATTTAAAAAAATTGACTTCTTTCCCAACTGGGTTTTTTTGTGTTTGAAACAAAAAAACTTTTTTTTTTTTTTGTTTTTTGGGCTTTTTAAATAACCTTCATTTTTAATCTGAAATATAGAATGATGAAAAGAAGAGAATGAAGATGAAGATCCGTTTTTTTGTCTGCCCCCCGAAAAACCAGATTCCCGGGTTTTTTGGGGGCCACCATTCTGTGCGATTAAAAAATTTTTTCGTTTGTTAAAATTTTTGCCACCGTTTTTCAGACCCGTTCCCCATTTTTCAGTCGCGCCTTTCCTTTTTACCCTATGGAAAATTCCTCACCTTTTCCGGGGGTGTTCTGTTTTGGTTCTGTTTTGGGGGGCTGGGTGCCTCCCCGCCCCCCAGATTGATTCCTTAACTGCGGATTTTTTTTCTTTTTTTTTTTTCCCCCAAATTTTCTCCCCGGTTTTAAACCCCTGGGGGGCCCCGGCCAACCAAAAAAAAATTTTTAAATTTTTTTGCCAGTTGTGGTTGGGATAATTTGGTTTTTTTGCCCCCTCCTGTCCTTTTCGCGCAGGGACCCCTCCGGTTGGGGCATGGTCTTTCCCCGCTGGGCCCCTTCGGGGGGTTTCGCTGGCCCCCGGGGCATTGGGTTTCCCCACCCCCAGACACACCATTATCTTTTTTCTTTTAAAAAGAAGCAAAAATGGTTTGCCAAAAAAACATACCCTAAAGCGAAGGGGCATATTAAGAAGATAACCAGTGGGGAAAAAATAACCAGAAAATCAAACGGGAAATTTTGGGTTTTTCCCCCTTTAAAAATTTTTTAAAACCATTTTTTTGCCCCAAAAGGGGGTAGAAAGGGTAGACGGCCCTGTGTCTGTGCTTTTAAAAAATTTTAATTTCCCCCTTTTTTCAAATCTGTCAAGAAAAAGGGTGGGATGATTTCTGTGGTGTTTGACAGGGAAATGTTGATGTTATACAACTGATTCACCCTGTAGGACCATTTTTTAGTGGTGGTTTTCCAAAAAGAAAAATAGGTTCTAATTTGGTGAAAAAAAATATTAAAAGGTTAAATACTTTTATTTAGGGTATTATTGGTTCACTGATATTTGGACCTGGTTTAAAATTTTAGATTTTTTCCCATACTTCTACAATTGTTTTTTGTTTTTTTTCAAAGGGGTTTACCCCTTCACAAGTTTTTTAAAAATTTTTCCAACAGTTTCATATTTAAATTTTCCCAAAGTCCTTTTGCTTTTTGGGAACAGAATGCTAAAGGAATTTTTCAATGAAGTTTAAAAAAGTAAAAAATTATTGTCTAGGGGGCTTAACCAAATAAACATTTATGATGCCCATCAAAACAAATTTTTAAAAAATTTTCCTGTTTCTCCCCTTTTTTTCATACATGTAAAAAAAAAAATATATAATGTATAGACACAGGGGTAATTTGAAAGCAAAGACCTGTTAATTTTATTTTGGGTTTTCTTCAATAAATTGTTGTTTTAAAATACTTTTATTCCTTTTTTTCTCCCTTTATGTATCCTTTATAACAGATGGTTGGATCATGGGGTGGATGCAAAGGGGCCTTGAAAATACAATAAAGTTATTGTTTTTAAGACACCTTGGTGTTTACTTTATGATTTTTTTATAAAGGGTATGGTTTGGAAGGTGGCTGAGTAATGGGATGCCCATGGGTGTTTGGGCTGCACTGCCAGTTTCCTTGGATGGTAATAGATTCTCTCTCTGAAACCTTCTTAACCTGTCTCTGGGTCTGTCACTTCATACTTCTTTTTTCCCTCATTCATTAGTGTAAATGGTGCTTCCTGGGTGATGGAATTGAACATTTGTGGGTAAGTCAGTTCCACCAGTGCCACTTTCCAGTCTCTGGGCTGTTTTATTGTCTTGGCTACCTGAATGGTTAATGATGCTGTTGTGTTGGGAAAAGTTCTGGCGATGAATTACTCAGCAGTGTTATATAAAATGCACTTGACTTTAGACATTTTTTCTTGGTTTCTCAACCCTTGTCTTTCACTTCGGGAAGTCTTGACCAACAAATTTCTTGTCCCAACCAAGATTTTCCCAAACCCAATGCTTGTTTCTACCACGCCTCCCCGGGGAGTGGTTAAATTTCGGGATGCGTATACACCGGGTTTAAACATCGGGCTTTATTTTTGTAACTCTTCTGCATAAAATCTCTCTTTAATTTCATCACCTGGGTAACCTTAGTTTATAACGGTTTGATTCATTTAAAAGAGTCAACGATAAAAAATATCTCTCTATAAACCACTGCTCATGCTTTTGAAACACTTTTAATTTTGAAACTCGGACATGATCACCTATTTTCAAAGTGCAGGATAGATTTCTTGCCCGGGCCCTACCATAGATTGTTTTCCAAACACTGGGCTTTTTCAGGAGTCACATCTACAGGTCTTGTTTTAATGTGGTGTGTAAACTGTGGTTATAACTCTGCAGACGCCTGCGGGACATCTATATACCAAAAGTATTGGCAGTAAAATATTTCAATTTTGGATTTTAAGGTGCTTTTGAACCGTTTACTATGCTGGCCTTTTTCATCGCTGTGACAATGTACAAATGTACAATATTGTTCTGTCTTAAGTTTTTAATTTTTATAAATTTTTGCCGGGCCCGTATGTAGCTTTTAGGAACTAAATCGTCTAAAGATCAAACCAAAAACCCCGAGAAACTGTTTCCTTTTTTTTTAACCCGCCCATATTTGAGAAACATTGATACAAGTGAGGATAAATTTTATATCCATCATTGAATTTTGAGTAATAAGACATCTCTGCTAAATCTACTTCTACTAGTAATTGGATCATTGAAAAAAATTTTTCTGTTTCTCTTGAACCTCAGCTTCTTTTTGTGCCAACCCGTAAGTGTATTGTTCACTCATCCATTCCAACACGTTTTTGCTTGACATTTCTTTTCTTTTTTCCCCATAGAGTGGCGATGGAGTGACGTATTTAAGCACAGTGTGAAAGATTGTTCAACTTCAAGGAGTCTCAAGACCCGTATTTTCTCAAACACTTGTCAGCCATCGCAGTCACAGAGCCGGATTGATTTAATGAAGCATTATGTAAAGTCTGTTGAGCCACGTGTTCTGCACCTGTGTAAGATGTATTAACTGGGTCTTGTTTAGCATGCCTTTGGGGTTCAATCTCAGGATGGGCACATTTGTCTTTTACTGGGAATGTGATCCTGAGGAAATACACCTTGTGTTTCCAGCATCTTCCGACAGATCAGTATTCAAAGATTAATACACACGGTGTTTTATTTGGTTAAAGCCTTGTGGTTTAAAGAATTGTGAAACCGGTAAAATTCATACTAAACTGTCGAAAACAGTTTGTTGCTAATAAAACCTTAACAAAAGACCATCAACAAAGTCCAAGATTCGGACAGCAGCTTTGAACTTGTCTCTAATCACCATTACTGTTATTTTTTAAAAAACCAACATTAAATTTACAGAAAACCTAAGAATTGCATTATCCATGCTAACAAGATCTTTTGAGTTATATTTTCTGTCGCCTAACTGTTTGTGTTTTGTTTCTGTTTTCGAGGAACCAAGACTGGCGCTAGAAAGAAAACCAGGTCCCTGCCACGTGACAGTATCAACCTATAGAGGTTTTTCCTTTTTTATATCTAATAAGATTCATGACCAATATTGGTCCCTTCAGTCATTTGGGCTTATGTGTTAGCTCTGTTGAACATTTAGTGAAAAATGTTGAATGTCAAGAGAAAAAATGACCAGATGGACACATTTTGTAATATAACCAATTATTGCATAGACATAGCTTATTTATTCAAAAGGGGTGAAAAGATAGATTTGTGTCCTGTGCGTGCTTTGTTAAAAAAAGTCAACTTCCTTGTTTTCGTAAGCTATCAAGATTGATGTGGATGATGTTATAGCTAATTTGAGCAGGGGGAGACCATTGATGGATATTCAAAACTGATTCAGCCTTGAAGACCACTTTATGTGTGTCGGCTCTTTCCAAACAGAAAATAGGGGTTTTCATAATTTAGTGAAATATAAATATATAAAGTATATTTGCTGGCTTAAACATTTTTATTTTAGGGTATTACCGACTCACTGTTGGACCAGGTTTTGAATTTTCATTTCGCTACCCTATATGTATACATTTTCTTGTGTTTTTTTTTTTCTTTTCAATGAATTGCAAATCTTTATACAATTAAGCTTGTGTGATTATTTTACGGTGTTTCTCCTGCTTTTAGTTTAAGTTTAAACAATTTTAATGTATAGCAAACAATTTGTAACTCAAAGTAAGACCAGATCTTTTTTTTGCTATGTTTGGAATTTTGCTTCAATAAAATTTTTGTTTTAAGACACTTTGGCATCTTTTTTTGAATCATTGAATAAAACTTGTTGTTTTAAATCACTTTTTGGGATCTGAAATATGCCTTGCTTTATAAAGGATGGTTTTACAAGGTAAGGCAACGGGGTGCTCAGAGGTGTTTTGGGCTGTACTGCCAGGTTCCTTGGTGGTTTAAGACCTCTCTAAAACCTTTTTCCTTGTACATCCACTCTGAAAGTTATTTTTTTAAACACTTGGAATCTACCATATGCCTTGCTTTATAAAGGGGATGGTTTTACATGGTGGGCAGTAACGCTATACCCATGGGTGTGTTTGGGACACTGCCAGGTTTTTTCCTGGATGTGTCCTAGATTCCCTCTTAAACCTTTCCTTGTACATCCACTCTGAAAGTTATTGTTTTAAACACTTGGGCTATGCCTTGCTTATAAAGGGCATGGTTTACAAGGTGGGTGAGAGTAACGGATGCTCAAGGGATGTTTGGGCTGTACTGCCAGGTTCCTTGGGTGTGTCATGATTCTCTCTAAAGTTTTCTTGCACATCCTCTCCGATCTGTCAATCACGCCTCTGTACTCTCTTACAATTCCCCAGGCTGAAGCAGATAGGGAGCAGGATGTCTCCCGCCATTGATGACTTACCTTATGACACCAAGGCTCCACAAGCGTCCGCTCGGATCACAAGATGATCAGCCCCAGTTTAGCATAAAGGCTAAGATCGGCCGACCATTTCTTGGCCACGACTGACAAAAGTCGCGCCGGTCAAGCAGCGCACTCCAACAACAGGCAAGATCAGACCGCTGGGGAAATGACCATTAACTAGGGTGGCATATGGTGGTACCGGAAATGCCAGGGTGACATACACCTGTCAAAATCTGATGATGTATAATAGTGCGCTCCTATACTCACGTCCCTCCATGGATATGCCTCCCCAGACCATCACTGACCCACCACCAAACTGGTCATGCTGAATGATGTTACAGACAGCATAACATCTCCTATAGCTTCTGCAGACCCTTCAACGTCTGTCACATGTGCTCCAGGTGAACCTGCTCTCATCTGTGAAAAACACAGGGTGCCATTGGTGGACCTGACAATTCTGGTATTCTATGGTAAATGCCGATCGAGCTCCACTGCGCTGGTTTGTGAGCAGAGGCCCACTAGAGGCGTTGGGCCCTCAGACCACCCTCATGAAGTCTGTTTCTGATTGTTTGGTCAGAGACATTCACACCAGTGGCCTGCTGAGGTCATTTTGTAGAGCTCTGGAAATGCTCATCCTGTTTGTCCTTGTCCAGAGGAGCAGATCCAGTCCTGCTGATGGGTTAGGACCTTCTATGGTCCTGCCCAGCTCTCCTAGACTAACTGCCTGTCTCCTGGATCTCCTCCATGCCCTTGAGACAGTGCTGGAGACACTGCAAACCTTCTGGCAATGACACATTGATGTCCCATCCTTGAGAAGTTGGATTTCCTGTGCAACCTCTGAGGGTCCAGGTTTTACCTTTACCAGTAGTTACACTGACCATAGCGAAATGCAAACTAGTGAAAAAAAACAGTCAGAAAAGATGAGGAGGGAAAAATGCAGTGGCCTCCACCTGTTAAACCATTCCTGTTTTGGGGTCATCTCATTGTTGCCCCTTATGCACCTTGTTAATTTCATTAACAGAAGCAGCTGAAACGGGATTAACAACCCCTGTGCTATTAACTGACAAATCAATATCCCAGAAGTTTCATTGACTTGATGCTATACTCTGATTAAAAACTGTTCCTTTAATTTTTTGAGCAGTATATATATATATATATATATATATATATATATATATATATATATATATATATATATATATTAAAAACAGACAGGAAGAGGCAGGTTTAGGAAGTGATGTTTTTTGGAGGGTGGAATTTGGAACTGGATGAGGAAATTACATCATGGTATGGTGGGATATTAGGGCGGAAGAGAAAGTGATGGCATTGAAGGCGACTTTTGAGTTCCCAAGAGGAATTAGGCTGAGGCCTTCTGTTGGTCTGCAGGACAAAAGGAGAAAGAGTTAGAGTGCAGTGCCAACCCCAGGTCCAGCATGGAAATACATTTATATGAGACTGTAAACTGTCTCCTATGCTACGTGTGAAGTACATATTGCATAAAAATTAATCTAATCTAAGAGTAAAAATGACAGAAAAGTAATAACTTCTTTCTGTCAAGTAGGCACTCAATTAATAAATTGTTAAAGAGCATGTTGTGACTTAAAAATGGTACATTTTTGCCTTTGCTGAAAATAAGTCCTAACGAGACCAAAGTATTAAAGAGGATTTTACTGAGAGAAAGTACACCATTGAGGGATCAACAAAGTAGAACTCAGAGTACAAACAAGCACTTTAGTCCCCCATAAAAAACTCCTTTTCCACCTTAAACTTTATTTAATACTACTGAACAAATTAAAAGCATACTAGCTTTTCAACTCTTTAACTCAATTGTTACACATACAGTATACATTAAATGAACAGATTACATGTTTTATACAGTAAAAATGAAATGATGAAAATGATAAAATACAGCTAACTTTGTCATGGTAAAAAATCAAGCTAAAAGGCATAAATGTAAGGACTTATTTTATAGAAGGGACATGTTGAACTGGAGCTGTCACCCCTCACCTCCTACACATCGAGACTGTTAGTCTATTAACAGAGAAATTCAAAGTACTCTACAATTTAGACTTTTCCCTACGTGGACTTTACAATTCTGTACTTTATCTTATTCAAAAGTGCACAAACCTCAATTCTATTTTTACAGTATATGTTAATATTCTTAAACCTTTTTTGATTTGTAAAATATTATTAAAAATATTTCCCTTTAAAGTTTCCACATCTGAAAAGAGGTGACACAGGCTTTCTATTCACATTTAGGAAGCAGTGCTTGATGCACGGGACCTGTTTTAAGCAACATATTTTTGTTATGCCACCCATGATGATGAATGTGACACCTTGGGGGTCCACCAGTGGTTTTGGGTAATAAAGTGAATGTCAAGGGTTTGAGTGCATGTAACCAATGTTCAGGGGAAATGCATGCTCATGTTTCATGGTGAAAATTCCTTTCTTTAGGTGTTAAAAAGAAAAGTAAAGATGTGATGCAAAGCCTTGCATGTTTAAATTTATTGTTTAGTTTTTTAAGAATTTGAAATTATTATTTACCAGTGCATATGTACTTAGGGGACTTGGTTTCCCCTATTTATTTCACATGCTGTAAGTGGAATTTCACTATATTCTGTACATGTGTCAGTACAACTACTACTTTTATTGCAACCCTGTATGACAGCAACTTGAGCAAATAACTGTAAGCAATTCCATCCGTTCATCTCTAGTTATAACTCGCTAACCATGGTGCAACAGAGTGGTGGAGTGTTACATGATGATGAGACATGCAATAAGCATTTCACTGTACTATATATGTGTGACAATAATGATTATAAACCTTTAACAGTTATTGTTTCTCATTAGTATCATTGAGATTACAAGAAATTAGCATAGGCACCACAAGACCACTAGAGGGCAAAATGCCTCTCAAATTTCATTAAGGTTCTGAAGTGGGTCCAGTCTATGCTATACATTTGAGGGATAAGGGTTTGTGATCACTTGTTCCATTAAATGCAGGCTCTTTGCAGACAGCATTCAGGGTATAAACATATAGAAGGCACTAATGGTAAAGCAACAAGCACTTTGGAGAAGGGTAACTACGATAACTTTTGATTTATTTTACAGAAAAAAGCAGTTCTTTTCAGTGGGTGACCCACCCAGATGTCTCAAAAATCATAGCTTTGGTTTCTTTAACATTTACCAATTAAAGACTCTCCTGAATGCAGCTATTTTTTTCTTGTGTCCCTACAGACACCTCTCCTACCACTTACCCAGGATCTTATTAATTAACTTTGATCTGACAGTTCCCCAACTAAAAATCATGAATCTAGTCAATAATGCATCAAATAAACATGGTCAGAGATTATCACTGGGAAAATCAGATACAAGGCGGAAAATAACTGGATGTGATATAGTCAACCAATGGACACCTTTTTTTACAACTTCAGATTTACTTTAAGTCCTAACTGCATGCCTTTCTGATTGTGATAGGAAAATGGAATGCCATGCATCACAACTACTGATATGACTGGGAGTCACCAGACATGTAAATCCTAAAACATTTTCAAACATGACCACTAAAGGAGGAATCCTGTCAAAACTCTGGCTAGATGCAAAAAAAGGGCACATAGAACCTTTATAAAATACAATATGTATTCTTCAAAATGTCATCAAAAACAATAATGCTCAGTGGATTTCCAACACAATAAGGCAATCCAATGTAACCAACACAGTAAGTCAAAATGGAAGTAAAAAAATACAGTGTTTAAAAAACACAGTAGAAAACAAAGCACAAGAACTCACCACTCTAAGCACATTCAGAATGAACTGCCAGGAACTCAGAAGACCCTCTGGGTTTATAGGGGGGAGCGCAAGACCTCTTGCTAAGCTGGAAGGTTCCATGATAGACGAGAAGAGAAGGCATTAGTATACAGCGCCAACCCTGGTCTAATGGGTAATTACCATCACCAAAGCCATTAGGTTGTCTCGCATGCACATGTGTGTGACAGCCTGAACAATGATGCATGTGGGGAGCATGTGTATAAACAGACAACTGTGTACATAAAAAGCTTTACATGCGAGCTTCAAATAGTGTTGAGAATGTGGCTATACTTTGGGGTCAAGATAATGTAAAATGGCTTACAATGGCTGAGTCTAACTGTGAATGCTGAACGCCTTAAATGATCATTGTCAGTGTATTCCTGCCATGCACTCATTGCTGTTTGGTGAGTGGTGACCCTGACACCTCATAATTAGATTAAGTGGGTTCAGAAATGGATGGATGGTTGGATGGGCAGAGGTAAAAGAGTTATGTACCTTACAGTGACCATATTATATTTGTAAATCTGTAAAATGTGCTAAGTCTGTAGTCCTTGAAAGGAGAATAAAACATAAGCTGAAAAAGAATGTAGCCAATTTGTAACTTTCTACTGCACCAGTTTCTAAGAGACCTTGAAAATAGAGAAAATGGTTTTAAGGAATGTCAATTTCAGTGTGACTTTCAAATGCTGTTCAAAGTGAGAAATGTATTTAATATTCATGTCTGATATGTTGAGTTGTTTGCATTGCTACAAGCAAGCCACCTAAAAGAAAACTACAGATAAGGAAATTAAGGTAATTATAAGAACAATTTATATTAGCAGGATGCCAAGAATAAGCAGCTGAAAAGTAAAATTAGACTGCAAGAGCAAGTTTGTTTGTTTTCGTTTGCTTTTTATGTTTTTATCTTTTCATTTTCATTTTTAATTTAATCTTTCTGGTATATTGGCAGTTCCAACTAATTTTAACTAATGCTCAGTTTGGTCCTCTTATTCCAGCTGATTAAGAGCTACTGATGGACATTCTTGCTTTTTGTTGAACATTTAACAAAATTTAAATGTTAAGGTCTTAAAAGAATCATTTTGAAACCACTGTTGCTTTATATTTATTTGAGAACCCTTGATTAGCCAAAGACACAATCTCACTTATCATTTTGTACACATTAAATTCTAATCAGTGTCAAATGTAAGCCAGATGCTGTTTCCACATCCCAATACAAAATTTTGTACAATATAAGAGCTTCCCTAAGTATAAATGAAAAAATACAGTCATTTTAACTGGAACTAAGTCTCTTGAAAATATCATCCTGTAATTGCTGAGAATATAATTATATAAGTCTCTCCTATTTTAAGAGATCTGGGCTTTTAAATTGATTTATGGCTATCCCTTAAGGTTATATTAATAGCATGCAAAATTGTCCCTTGTTTCTAAACCATTGCAGGAACATCTCTAACCTGCATGACACTGAACTGAACTAACTAGGTTTGGAAATGCATGCTGTAGTAGTAATAGAAGCATGCATATTTCTAACATACCTTTTTGTCTATAGAAACAAAAAGACTAATTTATTGCATATATTTTGAAAAATCTTGATTATAGCAATTGCACATTTTGTGGCCTTAATTCTAGTCTTAGAACATATGCCAGAAAACTCCAAAGTCTACTGTGAACTTCACCTTCCATCCCAGTAGTTCTCTATATTATAGTCATTACAGTAGCTTCCAGTAAACAAGAGGATTGTGCTTATGTTCTACTTAGATGGACCTACATGGCCTACCAACTGCTCTCTAGATATTTTGATGGTAACCTTTTCATTGTGACAAAGTTGCAGACATTATACCTATAGCTTTTAAAGACTTTCAAATATACCCAGCCTTTAAATGAGTTTTAATCTGTGCTTATTGTATTTGGGATTTATTGGTTAAGCACCATTCGGGATGCCTTATATACTGTACAGTCCCTTTGATGTTGCTATGTTCATAATGTATTATCTTTTGTAGAGTTTCTATGGGTTATGTTTTTTGGGATTAATGATTTTAAGTGTCATATATGCAGAATGTGATGTTGCTATGGTAATAATCGTTTCATCTTTATTTTAAAACACTGGAATTGAGAAACATACATTACATTGCAATGGTTTATTTTTTTCATCTTTTTTTTTAAAACACTGTGAATTTGAGAAACATGCCAGAACTGTATTATCATTATCACACATTCTTCCAACAGTTTTCTAACCAGTGTATAGAGATCAGGTTGGGATCCATTGCCTATTCCAGTAGCTTTGGGTGGAATCAACCATGGACAGGGTGGCAAACTATTATAGGGCACACCAACTCTACACAGGGTCAGTCCAGAATTACATTTTTTAACAACACATTTTCAGATGTAGAGGAAAACGATGTAGACATTGTAGAGGCAGGGGCCTGGGCTCAAAACTCAAACACAGTTTTAATGGAGCGTGGCAGCAGCACCCCCTTCAGTTCTGTGAGCCCCTATTATTATGTTAATATAGGGTCAACTAAAGTTTTAGTGTGAATTTAGCATATTACAAAAAATATGAAGGTAAAACATTCATACCAAAGATGACCTTAATGTGAAAGTTCAGTAATTTAAAAATGATTCTTTTACTTTGCCAGTATGTATTCTCTGAAAAATGACAAGAGGTGTGGAGCAATTATAAACTTGCAGATCAATGAATGAACTTTTATTAAAGGGTCAGTTGTCAGAGAATGTCTGAGAGGGAATAGCCCCAACATTTCAATGGAGCAGGATATTTTGGAGATTAGAGTCACTATTGACCAAAACTGCACATCTTTACAATATAGTAAACACAAGAGTACCGGAGAAAAAGCTTATACAGTCCGAGATGATTTGTACTCAATACCCTAAAGTAGAGATGCAGCTTTCTAACCATTGCAACATTGTTCTACTTTACAGCTATAAATTACCTTCTTAACCTTGGATGTCTATTTTCCAAAAAGAAATTAGTGCAAGGGATGTTATTGTCTTTCCTTGATAGTGGTAGTGCAGGGTGTAAAGCAATGACCATCCATTCATCCATTCCCTAGCACACTAAATCCAGTTCATCATCATAGTGAACCTCTGCCTACAGCCACAGTGGCAAGGAAAAAACCAGCTCTCGGTTCTCCACTTAAAAAATTTACTGATAGTGGACTAATTTCAAGTCAGTAATCAAAATAATACACACAAACAAACCCTACCCGAAGTAAATTTGACTTGGCCGTGCTCCAGGAGCATAAAGTAGCCAATACATTATTTCTATTTTAACACATATAATTACCAATCTTGTTTATCTAGTGTTGCAGGGACAACACATGAGGTAAGGCGAGATGACGAGGCAATTGTCACGACTGCACTTTTGATCAGAGCAGCATTTTCAGTCAGTCAGTCAGTCATGTCCAACCCACTATATTCTATCACAGGGTCATGGGGTCTAAGGAAGCCAATCCCAGGCACAGTGGGAAGGCAGGAACAAACCACGGGGAGGGTGCCAGCCCCCCTAGGGACACAACCCACACACCAAGCCACACTAGGGACAATTTGGATCGCCAATGCACCCAACCCTTTGATTGGGAAGAAACCGGAGCACCCGGGGGAGAAACCAGGGCTCCTTACATGTGGCAGCAGCTTTCCACTGCACCACTGTGCCAGCATTTTCATGTATTTTTAACATTATGAAAGAATAATACTAAAATTTTAAATCTGAATCTTTAGAATTACATACAAATCCAATACCTTATTTATATACTACCTTTAAAAATGTTGAGAAATATTATCACTTTAAAAAGGTTCAAACTTTGATGATGCATTTGCAACACTTCACTACACTGCAAGACAGTAGGCCATGTATGTGGTATGTGATTTTTTCTCTTGACTGTTCAAATTAAATTTTGCATGTGATTCTGCTTTATACAAAATCTGAAAATTAGTTAAATTAATCAATCAAACAGATTAATAAACAAACAAGAACACCAGCTACATGCTGTCTTCAAACTCTGCAAATTAGTTACTTCATGGTGACCATTGCTCAAAGGAGTTTTCAGTGGAATCATTACTGTCAAATCTGAGGCAGGACACCATTGAAAACTGTGAAAAATAATTTTAGTGTAGCACATCATTCAACTTAAAGAAATAGCATAAAGAGTTAATAAAATGTCAGAAACTTTTGCAGGCATATCAAGAAACCACATAAAGGTCAAGTGAACAACAAAATGTACTGAAAGATGACTAAGAAATCAGCAGGGGCCCCATGAATAACGCTCAGATAGAATTCACACTATAAAATGGCGTAGGACAAAAAGAAATGTGCTTACGACAAAAAAATCCAGATGCATAAATCTGTGTGAACACCAACCTCCACGTTCTTCCGCTCCATAAATCCCGGTCAGCATGAAAAGTAACGCACGTGTACACGCCTGCTGTCCTGCCCCAACTCCTCCCAGAATTACACCTCTTTGAATATGCAAATCAATATAAATAGCCCTTAAGCTCAGCCTCTGCATGAAAAGACAATGGCAAAAGCACGAGGAAAATAGAAGAATTTCAGCAAATACCAACTGGAGGTAAGGAAAACATACTATTTGTTGGTTTAAACAGTGGTATAAACAACAAAAGGAAGTTGATCGAAAGACATAGCATGTCGGAGAAACTCAAAAGCTCAAATTCACAAAGTCACACAGTTCCCAAAATAAAAAACAAGTTGTCAGATATCAAAGTCGCCGTGAAAAAGCGAGTCATAGCCCACTGTCTGAGTGTCATATGATAGCTTATTAGGGTACAGAGAAAAAAAAAAATGGCACACAGTGGGAAAAAAGCACTAAATGTCAACTTTAATCTTGAAATTTTAGTTTAATCAAAGTTTATTTTGTCATTAAAGAAGAACATCATAAACTTCATCTTGAAATCTTAATTTGCTAGTTTCTCAAATCCCATCGTGAATTCAAAGTAGCACATTAAATGCTTTGTTTTGTATTTGATCTTCTATGTGCTCACTGTGTGTGAATCACACGCACTTCCAGGCTTTCTTCCTCCGACAGGACACAGAATCCATTACATTCGTAATATTACAGTTCTCTGAATAATTAAAATACTGAGATGTACATGTGATATCATTTTCTGCGACAGGAGTTAAAGCATGCTATTAAACATGGGAACACGGTGGCGGGTGATTGTTCATGTCTCACGAAGATGCCTGCTGTGCCAATGGAACTTCGAGAAATACTTTATTGTAGCAGTACTCTCTTTAAATGTACTAACCCCAATTCCTGTCCTTACTTTTTTTTCTCCAAATCCCAATGGGCACACAATCAGCTCTGTAATAGATGTTAAGCCATCTGTAAGCTTAGAACACTGATTCTTCAAAACTTTTAAAACATTGAAATATCTTCGTAGTATGTGTTTAATTATTCTATCCATCTACCCTTTCCCATTTCGCACCAGCGCCAGCAAGAATGCAGCCTTTCGACCATGCCCCTCCACATGTTTAATTATTAACAATATGGATTATTTAAAATGAAGTTAAGTTTTATATTATAATATAAACATATTTTGCTGCTTTTTCACCTTAAAATGATATTGTCATCATATTAAATCCGCTTTATAAAGTGGCTCAGGTTGTGCAATATTATAACTGTATCGCAAGTTTATAGTGAGGTAATTTACTAATAAGTACAAACAGTTCTACAAGAAGCACTTGATGGACTAGATTGAGTGTTTATAGTTCTTGGATGAAACTGTTTCTGAACCGCAAGGTCAGTACAGGAAAGGCTCTGGAAAGCGTTTGCCATGTGAGAGCAGTTCAATAGACAACATGGCTGAGGCAGCGCGTGCTGGATGATGTATACTAATAATTCTCATTCTGATCAGCTGCTGTACAGCTTGATTCCCACTCAGATACAATGATATAAATACTCCGAGTGGTGCAGTGAGAGTATTATGGAAAAAAGATGATCGCTGTGGCAATTCCTAACGGAGCAGCTGAAAGAAGAAGAAGGTGCAGTGAGAGTAACAACGCTAAAGCAGCTATGGAATTTAGAATAGTTTGACAATTCTGTGGACCATTATATTGTTACAGGTTAATTACAATCAGATGCATTAAACTAATAAAGAATATGCGGTTAATTTTAGTGTATTTATAAAGCTGAGTCAGGATGTGGATCTAAAAAGAAAGGAAACCACAATGGAACAGTAGCACTCCTTTGAAGCTGGGTGCCGCAGTCTGTAAAACCGACGCAGAACTTAGTGCGCAGGGTATGAGCTACCGTGGAAATATGCATGGCTTTACGCCAAGTTTAGGTTTTATACATCACAATTTGAACGTGGGAATGTTCTTACGCAACATTTTTGTGCGTACGCACCATTTATACATGAGGCCCCAGATGTCCTGTAAAAAAAACAGAATGGATAGTTGTTATATGCACAGAAATTTCAAGGGTGATGGCTCAACTCAAAGGTATAAGAAGAACCAGAATATAATATAACAGACTTTAATTTTATATAGGTCATTTGGATGTAAACCAACGAACCAACCAGAGTAAAATGCATGCATTGATTGACACTGTATGTAAATTCAATAGTTTATAAAACAAACCTCTATTCTTTGTTTCTCTGATCATTCTGACCATGCTCTAGAGGACTGCTTTTGAAAATGCTCGCCTAAGGCATGTTGCTGAGGATTAATTAAAAGATACAATGAAGAGCTTTTTCTCCTGCCGGATTACTGAATTGTCCTGTGTTTTTGGAGAGGATACATTTCTTTTAATTAATGTTCATTTCTACCACAAAACATGTAGCAACTGAGTTATATTGGCAGGCATTCTTTGTTTTCCTTTCACATTTCTGTAAAATACTGAATCAATGTCATGTGTGAAAATAAGTTAACTCTGAATGGTGAATGGCAGCACAATCAAAGAATAATCTGGTACCTCTTTATTTGGTTCGCAGCCTGCCAAGTACCTACAGTAATGAGTGACATAACCACTATAATTTTAAAATACAACCCTTAAACAACAGTATAACAATACAAGTATATTTATGCCCTTGAAATAAACTAAATGCCCTAATATAACCAGAAAATTCAATGAAAAAGAAGTATAATGATTATCCCCAATCATTTTTCCATTATTCCTGTTTACATTTCTTTCTAATTCATACAAAAGTGCAATATCACCATACAATGAATTCCGTTTA
>NW_024377846.1:0-26463 GCF_016835505.1 Polypterus senegalus
AATCAAAGTCATCAGATGCCAAATCTGGAATCTTCTGCATAATTAGATCTGGACCACCCGTACACTGTATATATGCTAACTTTTAGTAAAGCATTTCAGTGTTAATCCTTTAGTACAAATACAGTAATTTCAAAATTACATCAATATACATAAAATCTTTGTCTTTAAATCAGAGCCTTCTTCAGAACTAAGCAGATAGTCCACTCAGACTAAATATTTTTTTAGCTAATTACTGAAGCTTCCTCTAGGCTTCCCTACATCTAAACCACTACTTTGTATTATCTCTTTAATGTGCAGATAAATAAAGTCAATCCAGAAAACAATTATGTATAAATTGGGCAAGTGTACAGATCTGTGAGAAAAACAGAATCTCTGCCAGTAATAAACCAGAGAATATTCAAAATGACATGAATATGACTTGGCAAAAATGTATTCTGCTGGGTTAACAAAAATCATGCATTCAGTAGTTGAAGCATTTTGATAACATACTTTATCTGATAAAAAAACTAAACACTTGAATTTAAAATCTATTTTGAGCACAACAGAACTTACAGGATGAACTGTATTTGGATGCAGATCAGAAATGGCAACAGAGGTTTTGGGTAAAGCATTGAATGACATTCTCAAGTGTGAAGATTCTAGTAAGGAAAAAAGAGCAAAACATCACAAACAAATATGCCAATTGACTTTATTAATCCTGTAAATTATTCAATCCATATTCTAAACTTACTTCCATTTTCTAAACCTAAAGTTCTACTTTACTTTTATCCAAACCAAGTGGGATGTCAGTTCAGTAAGCAGCACTGTTTTTATGCAGTGTCACCCATAGAAGTGTCAGAACAAGCTGCTTTTCAATTCACCCATTTCAAAATTATTCCCATAATAAAGAGTAACTAATTAGTAAAAGAAGGATTTGAGTTGATGGATTACAAAAATAAGATTTTAAAACAATTTTACTGAAACACAATGTATCTTTAGGTACACAATTATCTTGGTTTTACTGTTCAAGCGTACTGTGCATTTATTTATTTGGTATTTGGTACACTGTTTTAATCCCCTCATTAGTAAAATAAAAGCTTCATGAAGGCACAATGTTTAATGCTGCTGCTTCACAACTCAAGGAGAAAAAGTTCTCGATCCATATACATCTCTGCAAACTGGTCTGCAAGTGTAATGTACATTTAATATAGCATTCTAAAAGCAAATACTGATTGATTAGTACACTGCATCACTGTGCCACAATGGTTAGCATTGCTAATTGCCAATTATTTGAGTCTACGTTTTGTTTGCAAGAGCACAGTACTGAGTTGTGTATGTGTGTGTTTTTCTATGGGTTTATGTCCAGCATTTCAAAGATGCAAGGTTATTTTATGTATCTAATTTTGTCCAGTCTGAATTAGTCTGTGCATGTAATTGTGCCCTGCAATGGGCGGCCATCCCATTCAAAGCGGAGGTTAGGGTCAACCTGATAAGTTACTGGAATGAATTCTGCCTCCCCAAGACCATGAAATTTGATTAACTGTGTTCAGTAAATGAATGGAAAATAGCTCATCTCTTCCAAATATCAGAGAAATTACAACAAAATGAAAGTGGTGTACATATAAAGAATGTGACACCACATTTTTTAAAGAAAAATGGATACCCTTCCAAATTTAAAACAGCATCTCTTACTCTTGTGATACAAATTGTTTATACATAATAATTCACCACCCTAACGACAATGGACAACATCCTTCTGGTAGTTTCTTATTCTTCAGAAAGAAAGAGTTAGAAATAACATTGCAAACACAAGGCTAATCTTAATTAATTGAAAGTAGGAAATTAAAAGCTTTTCTGTGCAGTTCAAAAGGGAAACAAGTGCTAAAATCAATCAAGGGCCAAAGGGGTTCAGAAAAAATAAAAAAAGTCACCCCAATGTCAAACCCTTTAGAGGGTAAACAACAGCAGAAAAAATCCCCTTTTTTTGAAAAGTTCATTTGGGGGGCACAGATTTTTGCTACTACAAACATTATTATTTTTGGGATGTTTTTTTGGGTTATGAGGTACTTTAAATTCCGGGTACTTTTTTACATTTTGGAGACAGCAGCTCCATAACGTTTAACGCAACCCCCTTTAAAGAACGAAACGGGGAAAAACACACGGGGCCTTTCTAAAGGGGGGAGCCTGGCCGACAAAGTTTACGGGCAAAGGGGCGGAAATTCAATCTTAAGCCAATCACAGACACCCCAAAAGACTCGCACGTTCTTTCCCAGAGGGCCTAAGGTAATTTTAAAATTTAAAAAATTGATTGTTTTACACCAACCCAAAATAAATTATTAACATCGATCGGTTTTTGGGCCCGGGTTTAAATCTGAAAACTTTTTTTTTGTTTTCCAAAATTAATTTCTTCTCCCTTTATTCTTTTTATTTTTTTCTTATTACCCTGTGCTAGTGTGTTCGGGAAAAAAAAACAACCCCCTTTAAAAAATATTTTCGTCATGAAGGAATCTCTGAAGGGAATTCCAAAAATAGACGAATTCAGAAATAATGCATGTCAAAAATTTTCTGTTTTAGTTTTTTAAAACTCTTAAAATAAGAAACAAATACCCACTTTTTTGAAAAATTTTGGGCCTAAGTGCCATGTGTTTATTATTATTAAAAATTTCAAATAAACTCAAAAAAATGACAGTTTCCCCAATTTTTTCTTTTTGGTGGGTTGATCGCTACCAATCCCATAAACTACCCACAAGATGTTTTGGGAAAACCCAGAAGAAAAGGGGGGAAGGGGTCCCATCAAAAAAATAAGAAAAGAAAGTTTTATCTGTCCCTATGTTCGTCAAAACCAATCAGCAAGTGGGAAGAGAAAAATACCCAAAAAGCTGCATTTTTTCGTGATTAATAAAATCAAAATTCGGGGGAACATAACTCATGAGAAAATTTCAAATTTAATTAAAAAATATTTTGGGAAGGTTTTTAAAAAAATGTGCCACCAAACATCATCCCCAAAAAGATTTTAGGCAAATATTCTAACCGAAAAGTAAAAAAAGAGGACGTTTTCTTTCCCTTACTTCCCCCAAAGGGTTTCCCTTTTCGAATTCAAAAGACTTCATCTTCCAGTACTCCCTGAAATTTGCGATGCCAAACCAAAAAGGCAAGGGCAATCCCCAAACGCCAGTTTACCCCAAAAAACCCGGGTTTATTACACGGCCGGGCCATATCGCCTGTTCCAGAGTAGGAATGGGAAAAATGTATACGCCCCCCCTTGGGCCGAAAAGGGAAAAACGTTTTCTCATAGGGGGATTTCTTTAATCCTTTAAATTGGGTTAATAATCCCGGGTTTTAAAAAGGGAAATTGAACAGTATTAAAAATTAATACTTTAAATTCCCCAAAAAATAAAATTAAAAACCCCATTTTCTCCCTTTTTTCCCTTTAAAAACCCCCGGGCACCCCCAACATACTGTCCAAAGAAAACAAATGAAGAAAACAAGGTTTCGTTTAGTTCCACCCACCACTACATTTCGGGGAATTTTTTAAAAATTGTGTTTTAAGTGTAAAAAAATTTTGGATGGTAAAAGCATTTTCCATTGATATGGGCCCTTTACTGCAAAAAAATTATCTTTGTTCCCACTTAAATTTAAAAACCCCAATTTGAGGCCTAAAAAATAAAAAAGTAAAATTTTATGAGAAGGTTTTTAGGGGGCCTGATGCTATCAACTGTCAAAAAGTGTTCGGGCCTTTAAGAAATATAACAGAATGTTAGGTTAAAAGGCCCCCAGGGAGGGTAAAGTCCAAGTAGGTTTTTTGCTTCAGGTTTTATAATTTAAATGGTGAGGCCTCATCAGGGGGATACTGGGTCCCTTTTTGGGTCCTCAGGGGGGCTCAAAAGGAATTGCAGCATTTGGGAAAAAATTTCCGGGGAAGGGGGGACTGTTTGATTCCGGGGCAAAAGGGGGATGAATTATAAGGAAAGTTTAAAAAAGACCCTGAGCCTTTTTTAAGAAAAAGAAAATTAAGGGGAGACGGACGGGAAGTGTTTAAAATTTTAAAAAGGGGAATTAATACAGGGATCAAAACTATTTTTTTAAAAAAGGATTTCCCTTTTCCCAAAACGGGAAAAAAGTTGGAAACTTGTTAAGAGTAAATTTGGAAAAGCAATTGGGGAAGTTTTTTTTTAACAGAGAATGCTACCAAGTAGCGATAAAACAGTGGGGCACTTTCCGGGTTTTGGGCCCTGTCGGGTGCCCTGTGTTGGCTGGGATTGGCTCCAGCACCCTAGAGGAGTAACATTTTTTTTTAAACAGACCTTCATAAAGGGGAGAACCTGTTCGGGACGAGGGAAAAAAAAGGGGAAAAAGCCCAGGATAATCAATTTTTTTTCTATGCCCACCAGAACAAAAGAAGAACAGGAAAATTGGGCATAGAGTCCCATTGCTCTTACACAGCATATCTTTAACTGATCGCTTTTTTTTTTCAATATTTTTACTCCACAAACCGCACATATAAAGGTGGAAAAAAGTTTTTTTTTTTTTGACGCAGCCAAAAATTTGGGGGGACCTCAGGGGCTAGACAATGTATGTGTTTCTTGTCCGGGAGGTGATGGGCACATAAAATTTTATGCTGAAATTTTTTTATATTAAGAAATTTTCCAAAAGAAAGTGGTGGGGCAAACAATAGATTTATGATAGCCCGGGTAAAAACCCAAAATTCGGGAATGTATTGAATAGCCAATGAATCAACATTTTAAAAAAAATAAAAAAAAGAAGAATGGGAAGGTGTGAAACAGTTGGAGCAAAAATTAGCTTAGCATCAGCAAAAGAGAAAGGTATAATCTATACATGAGGGGCCCAGAATGTTTTTGGGACAAGGGGGAAAAGACATCATGGACCCAATGCACCCCCAACCCGCTAAAAAAATATGCCTTGGTTTCATACTATTTTAAATAAAAACAATTTTTTTCAAACCATGCAAAAAATTCAGTGGCACATTATTTTTGGATAAACATTCAGACAATCAAAATTGAACAGTTGTAGTTTTAAATGTGTGAGGGAAAAGGTTTAAAGTTAAACAAAAAGAAACTATTTAAAAAGCATTGGAGAAAAAGGTTTTTTTGAGGGGGGGTTTTAGAAAAGGCAAAAAAAAGAACAAATTTATTTAAAATTAAAGGGGAAAAAAAATGTTTTTTTATGTCATCTTACCCAAAACCCGGGGACGCCCCAAAAGTTTTTTTTTTTTAAAATGTAAAGGTGACTGTTACCCTTTAAGCCCATTTTCATTATGCGGGTTTTTCCGGGGGCCCTCCCAAAACATGCGGGATTTGAAAATGAAGTAGTGGATTTCCCTCAAAACAGATGTTGACCATTTTTTGGGCCGGCCCCTGGGGTATCCATTGTAAATATAATGTTTTTTTGTCATCAAAATTTTTGGGGTGGAATCCACTTTTTCCACAAAAAATGCTTGAAAAACAAACAGGGAAATTTGGGACGCCCAATAAACACCCAAGCTGTTAATTTTAAACAGTAAAATGTAAAACCCAATTTTGCACACTACTGGGGGAAAATTTCCCCATTCGGCGGGGCCATTTTTTAATTTTGCATTGTTTGAAATATTTTTTTGACTGTTTTAATAATTTTGATATACCCTTAAGGCAAGGAAAGAGTTTAAAATGGAAAATTTTTTTGGATTTTTTTTGGAAAAGATGGTTCTTTTTCAGTACACCCCACTTAATGGTGATAAGAAAAGTCCAGCAGCGCTGTTTTCATTACACCCAGGGTGGGATTAATTATTAAAAAAAAATAAACGGGGTGCTTGGGGCATTAAAGGGGGGGGGAATTATTTACCATTGACCATATGATGAAAACTGCAAATAGTGAAGTTAAACCCAAAATTCCAAAAAAAAGGGCCCCACATTAAATAAAAAATTAAACAATTTTTAAAAAATAAAATAATAATAAAAAATAATAATAAAAATAAAAAAAATAATACAAAAATTGGGGTTAATGATATATATATTTTTTCTGGGGACACAAAAAAACTACAATCTGGTAACTGACAGCCCAAAGAGGGCTAAATTGTGATCATTATATTTCTTATTGGTTTTTTTCCCGGAATTTTTCCAGTCATGCTGAACTTTATAAAAAATTTTGTAGAAAAAATCCCGAGGTGCCCCAAATGAAAATTTTCCTTTTTTGTATTTTTTTAAACCATTCATGATCATTAAAAATTGTCTAAAAACTGATCATTTCATTTTCTTAGGAAGAAAATTTTGAAACCCCAAAAAGAATAACAAAAAATATGCAAAAAGGGAATTTTGGATCCCTATTTTGTTAAGAATAAAAAAGGGAGATGTGTTTAAAGATTTTTTTTTTGGGATGTGATATAAGACTTTAAAGTAGAAAATAAAAAAAAATTTTTAAATTTAAATAAAATTTATAAAAAAATAAAATTATTTTCCATTTTATTGAAAAAGTTTTGTTTCATTTTGAAAAAAAAAAAATTGTTTTTTATGGTTTGGGATTCTTATTTTTTTTGAATTAATTATATAGGGGGGCATCAAAATCATTTAATTGCTTAGGGCCTGTAAACGTTTTTATTCCAGTCCGGGTTTGGGGCCTTCCGAGTCCCCTTTACTACCCAACATATTAAAAACCCATTTTTTAAATATTTTTTTCCCCCCCATTTTTAAATTTTGGGAATTTGGGGATGTACACAAAAAACTTTTTTGTGAAACAGAACATACAAAAAAGCCTGTAACGGGAGCAATTATTTTAAAATTTAAATTTTTTGTTGTTTTTCTTGAAAAAGAAAAAGGGGAGGGATAGCCCCCTTTTTCCCCGTTTAACAATTCCCCCCATGGCAATAAGTACAAGGGAGGAGGCAGAAAAGTTTGGAATTCTTTTCCCCGATGGAATTTTTTTTTTTTTTTCGTATAGGAGGCAGTTTGAGGTTTGGAACGTTATGCATTTATCAAACAAAAAAGAAGTTTTTTTTTTTAAAACTTGGGCAGTTTAAAATGAAATTTAAGAATTCCAGGGGGACATTTTTCATTTTTAGATGCTAAAAAGGCCCCAAATAAATACGGGAAACAGAATCCGGGAATGTTCTGGTGCCCCTACTCCCCACCCAAGGGGGATGCATTTTATTTTTCCACTTCATTTATCCCTTCAAATTTAAGTCTGATGCCAAAAAGGGAAAAAACCCGAAAAAGCTTCGCCATTAGCTCTGAGGGGTACGAATAAAAAAAAAATGGAATGCTTGATTGTTGTGAATAAAAGGTTAAATTTTATGCTCATTTTTTTTAGTTTGACCCCCTATCTTAGGTTCCTTCTATCGGGAGTTTAAAATTTCTACGATGTTTTTCTCTAGTGCGTTACACATTTTTTTTATTGGTATTGATTATCAAAATAGAATTCGGGGGTCTAAGGGAAAGGGCCCACAACCCCATCCTAAAGACTGGGTAACTGGTAATCAGCTAGAAAAACAGGAATGTAAAACCCACATGGATCCTTTCCCACTCTTACGGGCAAAAGGAAAGCCCAAATTTTGGAATTGTTATTCATCCAAAACCATTGGGGAAAAAAACTAGGGGATCCGGGAGGAAAACCCAATGCAGATTTTGGAGGGGATTGCACAATTTCCATAAAGGATCCGGGGTTTTTGGTGGTTGTCCCTTTAAAAATACGGGTTTGGGAACAGAAAGAAGGCTGCCCACAGTCCCAAATTACACTTTTTCCACCTTTGTGTTGAAAAGTAATTGTTGGGTAAAATTTCCCAAAACAGAACTGTCATGCGGGAAATATTTCGGAGTAATTAAAAAATTTTTCCAAAAAAAAAGACGAAATGTCACATTTTATGTTAAAAGAATGTAAAATTTTCACGGCCTTTTAAGGGAAAGAGGCTAAAAAAAAAGTTTGATTTTTTTAAAAATTTGAAGCGTTTTTAAAAGGTATACCCGGATTAATGGGGCATGCCTGTTTTCCCTTAGAAAAAAGGGGGTTTTGGGAAAAAATCAATGTTTTTATCTGGGATCTGTTTTAATTTCCGGGGAATTATGTGGTTTCAGGGGAAAAAGAAAAGGGGAATTATTAAAATTGCAACACAAAAATTTCTCGGCAATTTGGAAGGGTTTAGATGATATAATCTTGGGAAAGAATTCGCCTTTAAAAGGGATATTATAAAACAATGTCAAAACAAATAAAAGGTAGTTTTAATTGTGTTGCTAACATAGACGGGACTGTTTAACAAAGAACTGTGCAGTAAAAGCCATTGCTGAAACTGCAGTTAAATTTTTAAAAAATCCCCAGGAAAAGCAAAAATAAAAGTAAAAGAGACTTAATCATTTGATATTTTGGAAGATTCTGCATTTTTCACCAATCCACCCTTTTTGCTTTTTCTTGACTGGGACAATTTCACCCCAAAAAAATTTAATACTCCTGGCATTGCTGAAATGCTTTTACTACATCTTTAAAAAAAAAAACCCGGACAATGGATAAAAATTTAAACTTAAACACTCTTAAAAGGAAACAAAAAGGGAAAACCCCTTCCTTTATTGAACATGCAGTCAAGGGCGGGAACATTATAAAATATTCTGCCCATGAAAAATTAAAATTTTTAGAACTGCTGTTATAGGAGAGTATGGTTTTATAACATAAAAAAATTTCCCAGTAACGGGGATTTTCCTATAAAAACCAATCAGGCAACAGGAAAAGTAAAATGGGTCCCGACTTTAAAAAAAATTTTAAAACAAAAGCTGTTGAGAAGAAATTTTGCAGAAGAGATTAAATAAAGGGCACCTTAAATTATTTTATTAAAAAAAGGGCGGTTTTTATTGGGTTTTGGCAAATACAGTATAGTCCATCTTTTGTCTTTATTTAAATCGGCCAGTATATGTTAGGGGGAAGAAGATGGATGCCCTAAATCTCATCCTGGCATTCTGTCACTTTTTAAGTCCCAAAAATATTTTTTGCCCTTTTTGGGGAGGGAAGCCCGGGAAAAGAAACCCGTCCGGCCCCGGGGTGGGATTTTTGGGAATGTTATTCACATAGAGGATGCCGAAACAACAGGTGGGTGACGAAATTTTTCAAGTTTTTCCCATTCATTTACGTCATAAAAATGTGTTTATACGCGCATATTGTTTGAATTTTTATTTCGTATTTTGGGTAAAAAAAAAGGGAATTATAAAGGGGCCCAAGTAAAAACCAATTTTATGGGACGGATATTTCCCAACAAAGGTTATCCTATGAGGTGATTAGGGATTTTCGGGAAAAAAAATTCACGGAAAAAACCATTTACCTCCGTATTTTAAAAAAACCGGTTGAAGTATCTTCACTTATCAAAACAAAAGAATTTTTCCCCGCATGCAGTTTTTTGGCGGCTTTCAGAGGGAGCTCAGGGGACCTGGTCGTTTATTTGGATACAAAACCCTATGTTTAATCTGTTAAAAAAATATTTATTGGGGGTGTCAGAAGGCGGAGTATAATGAAGCTGATATCGGAGATAAATCCGGCTGATCATTTTTCCAGAAGAAGAAGATTTTGCAGGGGGAGTTACCATTCTTTAGGCCCAAAATTTTTTCCCGGCATGTCGAGGGTTATTGAAAAAATTGAAACTGAGGTTTTGGGAAAAAATGGATGATGGAGGGCTTTTCCGGGAAAATTTTTTTGGGGCAAAACCCGGGGCCAAAACGAACAAAACCCTTTTTCTGTCTTGGTTTTTTTTTGTAAAATGCGTATTGACGGGGATTGTACCGATGCGTTTAAAAAAGGGATTGTGGGAACAGAGAAGGGGAAGGGCCCGTTTAGGGGCGGGTACTTAAGTTCAACATACTGATTTTTTTTCTGGTGCTAGAAGTGCAAATTAGGAACTTTCGTTAAAAATTAAAGAGGATCAAACCCCGGGGGGAAAAAATTTGAAAAAAAAAGGTATTGTATAGATTAACAATTTAAAAATAGGGAAAAATTTTTTTGGGGAATTTCCCCTTATTAAAATTTTGGTTTTTTTACACCTTTTTTTTACATAAGGGGTTTAAACATGTTTTTAAAAATTCTCACCCTTTTAATATAAATTTTTCTCCTCATTTTTAAAAACCCACCGCTTTGGGGTGGGGGGTTGGTGCCCCTTTAAATTCTCTGAAACCCGATATTTTTTTCCAGAACTACACAAAAAAGTGGGGGAACATGCACACTGGGAGGGAATTTCCAGCTGCTTTTCAAAACTTTAAATGCTGGATTTTAAGGGGGGAACCCCAGTCAACCACTCCGCGTCACATGCAAAAAAAAAAATTTTTTATAGGTTTTATGGATTGTGGCAAAAATTAAGGGGCCACAAGTATTCCACGGGGGCAATGGGGCCCTTAATCAGGGGAAAGCAAATTGTTGGTTTTCCCGCAGTCCAAGGTGGAAAAAGCCCCAAGGGCCCAAAAGGCAACTTTTAAAATGCCTTCAAGGAAAAGGATACAATTTTAAAGTTTTACCAGGGGCCCGAAAGGAAAAGAAAAAAGGAAAAAGTATTTTTTATAGATATTGTTTTTAGGCCTCTCCCTTTTTTAAAATATACTTTAAAAAATTTACAAAATAGTACTTTTCCAAAAATGTTTTAAAAAAACTCCCTTATTTTAGAAAAAAGCACCCTCTTTTTTTACAAACATGAAAAATGGCAACTGTGAGAAATGTAATTTCATTCTTCTTTAAGGGGAGAAACATACCTTTTATTTCACCTTCGGGGCAGACTTTTTTTGCAAAAATATCAACACGGGCAAATGCCCCGATAACATTGGTTTTAAAAATATTATTTTTATTTTTCAAAACCCTTCAAATCCAGGAGGGGGTTGCCCACAGGCAGATTTCCCTTCCCTTTCCCCATGTCCCCCCAGCTGCTGCCGGGCCCTTCACTAAAATTTTAAACCTTAAAAATATTTTTAAAGGGGGGCGCACGGTGGTCCCAGTGGTAGGGTTTGCTCCCCTCGCGGGGTTGGGGGCCCCGCGGGTTCGGTTCCCCCCCCTTGCGGGAGTTTGTTTTGTTTTTCCCCGGTTCGAGGGTTTTCCCTCCGGGCCCCCGGGGTTTCCCTCCAAAGAAAATCCAAAGAATGAGGTTAGGTGGATTCATTCAAAAGGCCCCTTTTTGGTGTGTGGGTGTTTTGGGGTGTGCCCTTTGGGGGGGCGGGGAACCCCGCCCGGGTTTGGGTTTCCCCGCCTTGCCCCTGTTTTGGGCCCGGGGATTGGCTCCAGAGCCCCCCCGGGACTTTTAATTTATTAAAACCCGGGTTTGAAATGGATGGATGGATATTTAAAAATGGCTTCTGCATTGATTTTTTTGAAAAAATTTACGCATTTTAAAAAATCCCGGTACTGCTTAGCCAAGAGAGAGAGGGGATAATCCATTTTTTAAATCTGTGATTGAAAAAAAAGAAAAAAAGGTCAGACACTTTAAAAAATTTTTAAAAAGGGGCACGAAAAGGCCCAAACATTCTCAGTTGCAAAAAATGTAGATTTTTTCCAATAATTTTGATTGTTTTTTTGAAAAAAGTAAAAATTTCCAGAATAATCCTGAAAAAAGTTTTTTCTTTTCATCAACTTTTAACAGGGTTTAAAAAGATCCTGCTATCGGGAAAGGCATTGGGGCCATTTTCTTTATAGTATCTCTAAAGGATGTTTAGACTTTTTTGCCATTTTTATCGGGATTTAAAAATAAATGGGGTTATAAAAGGATGTTCACAGACATGCACTTGCAAAATATTAAACCCCAAATTTTTAAAGGAAAACATAAAAAAAAATGAAAAGGAAACAGTATAAAAACGCTTTTTAAAAAACCGAATAAAAAACCCAAAACCCCCCCAAAAATGCCCAAAAACTTCAGACTGTTCTTCAAAAATATAACCTGCCACTGTGATGCCGGGTTTTTAAAAAAAGGTATCTTTTGTTGAAAAAAACAGGGACTTAAAAGGTTTTTCCAGTCTAGTCAAGGGTCTGTGGATTTTGGTTGTTTTCATCAGGCAGGTGGAAGGGCATCGGGCACCCCCTCTATCACATGCAGGTATTTTATTTGTTACCCCAAAAAAAAAGGGGTAGGCCAGTGTGTGCTCTCTATAACTGACTGGTATCTAATGCCTACCTTTCATTTTGGAATTGGACAATGGGGGGTTGAAGAAAAATGACGGGAAAAATCCCAATATTGGGGAAAAAAAAAAAACAGAGACCAGTAAGAAAATGAACATTCATAAGGTGGAGATCTTTTCAAAACCCCAAAATATATATATAAAAATTTAGTCATCCCTTTTGGAGCATTTTGAAAAATATCGGGATTGAAAATACTTTAATTGATGGAAAAATTTTTTTTACCGTTCCACAACGAATTCACGGTTAAAAAATAAAAACTGAAAATTTGCCCAAACCATAAAAGGGGATACGGGAAACCAAAATTTTCCCAAAGGTAAAGTACTCAAAAAAGGGCAAGGGCTTTAAAAAAAGGGGAGTTTAAAAAACCCAAAAAATTTCTTTTAAAAAGGAAATAATTTACAAATCACAGACATACAAAAACAAAAAGGTAAAAAAAAATGTCACTGATATTCAGGGTTAAAAACAAAAAAATTTTAAAAAAAATTTCCAAAATTGCTAATATATAAAATATTTTCCAGAAACGAGTTTAATTTCTATAAATACAAATTAGATAAAGTGTTAAACCCTGTCTAAAAAAAAAACAAAATAAAAGGGAAAAAGGGTTTTGGGAAAAAGTCCTATTTTTATTTATGTAGGCTGTATTTTTTCTTAATGTCTTGCTTATGCAAATTTGGGAAAAACCCAAAAAAAAAAACACTGTTCATGTTAAAACTGCACTCTTTTGGTTTCTCCCCTGCTTATCACACCTTAAATTTTTTTCATTTTCTTTGCCTTAAAAAAATTCTTCGAAGTACATCTTGAATTAAGACCCGAAGAAACTTTTTTTTGGTCCAAGCCCCCAAGGAATGTTCAGTATTGCCAGAATCATCAGAAAAATTTAAAAAAGGGTTAAGGGGATTATAAAGTTTGCCTGAAACCCCGGAAAATTTTTCCACCCCAAAATATTCCCACTCCTTTATTTTAAAAATCTTGACACCTTGTTAGACTAAATTTGGGTTTTGGCGTTCAAGCCAAGATTTTTTCCCACGGGGAATATTGTGCCTGTTAACCTACTGAATGACGGGTAAAATTAGAAAAAAAAATTTTGCCCCAAAAATTTTAGATTAGATAAAATTTTTATTAATCCCCAAAGAGAAAAATGAATGCATATCCCCACAAAACATTAAACAAAGTAAAAAAATAGAGATGTTGACCAAAAAGGGAAAATATAAGACAATACAGAAAAAACCATATCATAAATATGGTAAAAAAAAACCCGGGAAAGTAAATTGAAATTTGTTCGTTTTACTATGGTTTTTGTCGGGAGAAAAGGGGGAAAGGACACATTGGAAAATTCCCCCCCAACATTATCAATCCTACTTCATGCAGTTCAGTTCTTTTGGGTTATTCTCTTAAACTCCTAAAATTAGCCCCTTACTGTACATTCATCAGGAAGAGACTGAAACAATGCCCCGTGGTAATCTGTGGTAATAGGCGGGTCATCTTTGTTTTTTAAATATAAATTTGTAAACTTTTTTAATTTTTCCTAACCCTTTTAAAACCCTTTCCATTCCACAGCCCCCAGTTTCCCTTTGTTCTGTCCCCTATCTTCATCTTTTTCAAAAAAGGAAATTTGCATACTTTCCCAGTATAATTTCAAATAAAAGAAATACATGCTTTTTAGAATCTCATGGTTTTGTTAAAAAAATTTTAAAACATTTCTCTATATCGGGAAAAAAACAAAATTATACTTGGAATTTTTAAATTTTATATTTTTACTAATTACCCAAAAAAGCTCCCTTTGGTTAAAAATCCAACAGTTATATTAAAATATAAAAAAAAAAAACTGCAAAAGAAAAAAAAATTAAAAGATCCCCTAGATTTTGGGTTCACTATTTGAAAAAAAACATAATAATTAGAAAGATTTAATTTTAAACCACATTAAAAAAAAAAAAAATTTAACAACCTTTTTTAATAATTTTATTTTTATACAGTATGTAGGAAAACATACCAAAATTCAACCCAAGATAAAATCATAAATTACTTTTTCATTTGGCCCCCTTTTTTGGAGAAAAACTCCCCTTTTTTTTAACTATTCTTTTTCCCCATGTTGTTCAATACAGCCTTAAGGGCCCTGTAAACCGGAAACAACCAATTTGATTAATCACCATTAATGTCCTTTTAAAAAAATGCATTCCGGCCCTTTAATTTTTCAAATGAACTGCATATACCAAATTTTGGTGGAAAACCCTTTTAATTTTGGATTGGCAGTACCTGAACCTGGGACCCCCTTTCAATACTGGAAAACACCTTCACTTTTCATCCTTGTTTTTCCGTTCCCATCATCATCAAACTTCGGTTTTTTTTTCGGGGTTAATTAACCCCTTGGTTTTTAAAAGGGAGGAATACCGGTTAACAAGGCTTTTTTAACTGTTTTTAAAAATGGAATAAAAAGCCAATTTTGGGAAAAAAAACAAATTTTTAGCTAAAAAAAATTCAAAGATTAAATGTTGCTACATTTATATACATTAATTTTATATTTGGTGTCAAAACCAATTAAAATTTTTCATAAAAATGACTTTATTTTTTTTTTAAATTTTTTTAATACTTCTGCCCCAATATGAAAAAGTTTTGGAGATTGACAAATTAAGGCAATATGTTAAAAATGAATTATATAAAGTTTAAAAAAAAAATAATAATAATAATTTACCTTTTGAACCCCATGGTTGGGCCCTTTAAAGGCTGAAGTGTTTGGTGAGCCGAAACCACGGTTTTAAAAAGTGAGAAAAACACTCACACTTTTTTTTGGGTTTATAACTAAAATAAAAAAAAATGCACATAGGGGTTTAAAAGATTTTACAGACATCACCCCATGTAACAGTAGTAAAAAAAAAGACAGGTTTTTGAAACACAAACTTAAAAAAAAAATTAATTTTTATTTTAAAAAAAAATCTCTTTACGTTTTTTTAAAAAAAAATGACTGATAAACCTTTTTAAAAACCAGTGTGTATTCAAATCTTTTTCAGGGAAAGTTTTGGCTGAACTAATACTTCATTATCAATTTTCTTCCGTCCATCTAAAAAAAAAAAACCCTTTTGAGAGCATAATATGGACATTACTTTCTTTAACAAACTATGTCAATACAATGAATAAGTTATATGAATTTAATAGAGGAAAATTTTTTTTTTTTCAGTAGATCACACTGACAACTTTAAACCTGGGGGTACAAATAAACTAGTTTTTGGTTTTTTTCCCAACTGCATTTACATTCGTTTATTCTTGGGTACAAAAAATTCAAAAAATAATATTTTAATGCATTTTTTTCATAAAAAAAAAATTTCATGAGATAAAAAGGGAAAACAGAAAACCCGAAGTAGGCCATAGTATTCCCGGGGCCTTTTTAAACATCTAATAATGCAATGCCATCGGGTTTTTTTTTTTTAGTTAAAAAGGGAAAAGGGAAATTTTTTACATTATAATAAAAAAAATCAAAAATGGTTTCCCCCAAAGGGAGACAGTCAAAAAAGTTAAAAAGATCAAAATGTTTGTTATAATGAAAAATAACAAAAACACAAGAATGATCCTTTTAATCTGAATAAAAAACAAAAACCAAAAAAAAACTGGTTATTTTTTTTTTTCTTACCGTTTACTGTATTTTTCCCAGTGTAGAAAAAAAAAACGCTGGGCTTTTTAAAATGGTTTTTTGATCCTTAAAATCCGGCATAAAAGATTTTTTAGTTTCCGTAATTATCCACAATTGACCCATTATAATGTAAAAATTGGTATGGCCATCGGGAAAAATTAAAAAAAGTTCTGGGTTTTTTTTCAGCTGCCATTTGGGGTTTTCTTTTAGATAATGGCGAAACATGCAGGGCAAACGTTTTTCCCCTCTCCTTTTTAGTACGACACGGGGAGTCCTTTTTCCAACGTAACCTTTAAAAATTTCATTTGGGAATTTAAATAATTAAAAAATAAAAACTGTAAATTACAGCACCGGGGGGACAATAAATGACAAATTGAAATAAAATTAATCGCTTTTCAGGGTACTGCCATGTTATTGAGCACTAAATGTGTTTCTTCTTTTTTAAAATTTTAAAAAGGGATAACTTTTTTTTAAAATGTTTAGACCTTTTAATTATAAAAGTTTGTTTCATAAATGTGAGAAAAAAAAAAGTGCGACCTGGGAACGTCAAAATTTACTGGGTGCTTTATGATACAAATTTCCTTCTGTTAAACTGCAAATTTTCCCTTTTACGGGAAAAGTGACAGAACCCTTTTAAAAAAAAATACAACTTTTACAAAATTAAACAATATTTTTAAAAAACATTTTAAAATTTCAAAAAATCTAACGATTATGTTTTTAGGGTAAGATTTAAAAAAACATTTAAAAAACCCCTACCAATTTGGGGCCGATTTTACATTTTCTTCAAACTAAAAAACACAAAAACATATTTTATTAAAAAAATACCTGCACAGACCTTTCCCTTTTTTTTTCGTATTTTTCGACCAATTTACACCTTTTTTTTTTTTGGTCTCGAAGGGAAAAGATAGAGTGCTAGACCCTTTCCCTTTCCCCAAAAAAGGGAAAAGACATGGGAAAATGTTTCCCCGGGGTCTTCAAATTTTAAAACAAACAATGCAGGGCATTAGTTGCAACCTAAGCTGAGAGCCCCCGTTTATCTTTTTTTTCTTTTAATCAAATGGTCCGAAATTTTCCGTGGCAAAAAACCCCAAAAAACCCGCCACACCTGCAAAACGACGGGTTTTTTTCCCGGGCTGTCCCGCAAAAAAGGACAAAAAAATTCGACTTAAAAGACAAAAATGCCAGGATGAGATTTTATCATGCTAGGCCCTCCATCTTCTCCTCGAAACATAACCGGCCATTTTTTTAAAAAGACGGAAATTGACTATACTTCCTACCTTCCCCAAATTTGAAACCGCCCGGAAGCAAAATTTTTTTACCCCTGAAACCCCCAAGACACTTTACCCAAAAAAAAACGCGATGTATATCTGTGAAAGGAAAGGGTTAGGGCCCCAGACCTTTCAATTTGAAAGTGTTATTTTTAAACAACCTTTCTTTTAATCTGTTTTTTACCAGTAACATGTTTTGGGGTTGCACCAAAACCCCTTAGATCACGGGAAAATCGTACCAACGCCCCCTTTTGGGTTTTCCGGGCCCCCCCGGCCCCACCGCGAGGACATTTCTTTTTGACTTTTTTTGGGTTTTTTAATTTTTTAAATGCATGTTCAATATTTTGTTTTGGGGAAATTTTTTACTTTTTTTTAAATGCTTTTTTTTTGCCCCTTTAATTTGCATTTTTTTTTTTTTGTTTGGGCTTTCGTTTTTTAAATTTTTGTTTTCAATTTTTTTTGATTTTTTAAATTTTTGACTTCTGGGGCTCGCCCCGGGTTTTTCCTTTTGGAAATCCAAAACCCAAGCCTAAGGGGCCCCTATGCACTTTGGGGGACCGGGGAACCCTAGGCCTCAGGTTTTTATGATCGACTTTGTTCGTCGTCGGACTTGCGGCCCATATGTCTTGGACACTGGGGGAAAAGAGGGCGGGGTTGGGCAACTGATCACCACCTGGTGGTGAGTTGGTTTTCCCTGGGGGGAAGATGGGGCAGACCTGGAGGCCCAAACGGGAGGGTCTGCCGGGGGAAAGGGTTTGGCAGAGTCTCCCCCCCCAGGGAGTTTTAACTCCCCCCCCCGCAGAACTTCAACCACGCCCCCAGAGGGGGACATTGAGTCCTGGGCCCTGTTCCCGCGGGCCCATTGTTGAGGCCGGACCCAGCTGTGGGTCGCAAAAGGGGGTCGGGCCCCGTCGTGGTTTCAATCCCCCAACCTCGGGTGGTGGAAACCCGGGGGTGAGGGGGTGCTGCGTTGAAGAAGGAGTCCTATAGACTTTTTTCCTGTGGGCCCTGGGGGCAAAACCGATAGGTACCCGGCCAAACTGTGAAGGGCCGGGGTTTTATTGGAAGGGCAAAAAAAACGGGGATGGGGGGGAGTTTTAGAGGCCTTTAGAACCACTTTCGGACGGGTTTGAGGAGATTTCCCCCCCCCAACCCTCCGGGGGGGCCCCCGGGGGGGGAAGGGAGGCCGGGCAAAACCCGAATAGTGGGGGTGGGGGCCCGCTGACCCATCGACGCGGGGTCGGGGGGGGGAGTAATTAAGACTTTCAATCCCACTAACATGCCTTTCCCCGAGGAAGCAGAGCCTGGGACTTGAGGTGGCTCTCCCCATCTCTGGGACTGAAGTCACCAGGGGTCAAAAACTCCCCTTGGGGCAGGGGCCCGGGGGGATGAGATATCGAGTTCCTTAAAAGGGTCGGGGTTGTAACGTCTTTGGTTGACACCCCCGGGAAAAACGGGATGGGGCATCAGGGGCAGGCCCCGGGTTGGCAGGGTCGAGGGGGGTGGTCCCCCCTTTTAAAAAAAGGGGCCGGGGGGGGTGTGTTCCAACTATAGAGGGGTCACACCCCCAGCCTCCCCCGAAAAGCCCATTCGGGGTTCTGGAGAGGGGGTCCGGCCCGGGTAGGCCAACCTCGGATTCAGGAGGGGGCCGGGTGGTTTTCCCCGGGCCCCGGTCCGGAAAAGTGGGGTTGGGGTCTTCACCCCGGAGAGTTCTGGGGGGTGATGGGAGTTTGGGCCCCAACCGGGGTTCATGGGTTTTGGGACTTGGAAAAGGATTTTAATGGGTTTCCCCGGGGGAAACCTGTGGGGGGTGTCCCGGGGTTTGGGGGACCGGACCCCGATAAGAGCTGTTTTGGGCTTTTGGGACAACCGGGTGTCAGAGCTTGGTCCGATTGCCGGGAAAATGTCGAGCCCATTTCCAGTGAGAGAGGACTCCGGGGCCCGGGCTGCCCTTTTTTCACCATTCTGTTTCATAACTTTGGGGAAGAATTTTTAAGGGGCCAGGGTGTTGGGAAAGGGGGCCGGGTTTTGGGGGACTCAGGATTGGGCCAAAAAAATTTTGGGGGATGATGTTGTCCTGTTTTGTTTCCCTCAGGTCGGGGTCTTCGCCTTTTGGATCGCCCAAAACTGAGTGCGGGAAGGGTGCCGGGATGAAATTTCCCCGCACCCCCCAAATTCCCAGAGCATGGTCCTCAGGGCCCAAAAAGGGGGGAGTTCCCTCAGGGGTTTGGGGGAGATCCTGCCCCGGGGAGGGGTTCCAAGTATTTTCCCCGGGTTTTTTCACGCAAGGGGAAGAAAGGGGGCCCCGGGGGCGACAGGGGGGATCGGGCGGGAAACCGCAGTGATGCGGGGTTTTGAAACGGCCTTTTCGCGGGAAAAGGGGGGAGCCGGGCCCTCAATTTACCAGTCGATCTACCCCCACCCCCACCTGTGGTCAATGAGCTATTTGGGGAGTGACCGGGTTTAAGAGATCGGGGAAAACGGGGGCTTTAAAAAGTTTTCCCGAGGGTGTTTTGGGCTTTCCCCTTTAAAAATAGGGGGGAGAAGCCGTCATCCGGGGGGCTCAGAGGGGACCGCTGCTCCCCCGGCCAAACCGGGGAGCCCGATGAGGTGGTCGGATCTTTATCAGGATGCCCCCCTGGACGCCTCCCCGGGAGGTGTTCCGGCACGCCCAACCCCGGGGGGAGGCCCCGGGGGAAAACCCAGGACAGGGTGGGGGATTTTTCCCCCGGGGGGCCCCCGGGAACGCCTTTTGGGGTTCTCCCCCAAGAGCTTTAAAAGGGGCCAGGGGGAGGGAAGTTTTGGGCCCCCTCTGCTTGCTTTTCTGCCCCCTTTTCCCCTGGATAAGCCGGGAAAAGGGAAAGGATGGATGGATGGATGGGTTTTTTTTTTATTTTAATTTTTTTTCACTGTTTGGGGTGTTTTTTTTTATTTTTGTACTTTCTGTATTTTTTGGGGTTTTTATTTTTTTTTGTGTTTTTCCCCCTTCAACCCCCTCATAAACCAGCTCGTAGTGTTTTAAAAAACTGTGGGAAGAGTTGAAGGGAAACTAGTGTTAGAAGAACACTGATTTACAAGTCATATGTGGGGACTTAAAAAGCCACACAAAGAGAGGGGGTGATTTGAAAATTTTTAACAGCAAAAAAAACAGAGCCAAAAAAAATCTTTGGTCAGTTGTATTAAAGGGCAAATTTAAAATAAAAAGAACATTTAGGTTTCAAATTTGTAGAAGAACACAAAAAAAACAACACTGTAAAAAAGAAAGAAAATACTAGCCCAAACCTTGGGCCCATTTAAAAATGTTTTTTCCCCTTTTTTGGGTTGACTTGAGCACCTAAAAAACAAAAACCTTTCCCTTTTATCCCACTTCCAACCCCACTGCTATCCCAGTCAGGCAAGGTTTTGTCCCAAGTCACCCCCGACTCCAGGTGTAAAATGGTTGCTTGCTCTTTGGGAAAGTTCTTGGGGGTTTGAATTTTCCCCCCAAATGGCCTCCCCTGCACCCCCCCTTTAGCAAAGGGAAAAAACAATATATTTAATTTTGGGCCTATTTTTTCTTTGGGGACACAAACCCCCATCTTTTCTACCCAAAAGGGGAAGAAAGAGCTTTTTTTGGTTTCCACCTTGGGTGATATAGAGGAAAAACTTGTAGTTCCCCCATTATTCCATTACCCGGTTTAATTTTTTAAAATTCACTCAGATTTGTATCCATTGTGCCCCTTTTCCCCTCTACCCCTCAATCTGGGGATGCATATGGGGAGGTTTTTAACGTAAAAGGGGGACCACTCGGGATTCGTGGGGAATTTTTCACATTTTAGACTTTTGGCCTTTAATCCATCAATGTAGGGTATCACAAATGCTTTGATCAGGCGGTTGTTTCCCTGGTAAATTTCTTTTTGGGTTTATTTAATTTCAAGGGGCAGAAAAAACCCTTTGTTTTTCTTGGTAGAGTAATATATATATTGTTTAATGTCCCCTATTGTATTTTTAAATATGTAGCCTTTGAATACCTAATCTCAAATTACCACTGTTTATAACTTTCCTTTCCCCCCCTTCCCTTCTATAGTTTAACCCCAGGCAATTAGATGTAGTAAAAAGCAAAGGGGTTGTTACACATAAAAAATGTATTACTTTATAATATTCATAAAAAAATAACAAAATGCAAAAATAATTTGAATATTGGCAAACCCTACAACCTGATAACAATGGTGATGTGTAATTCAGGTGGAAACAGACTTGCAAAATTACTAAAAAAAGTCTCTAAATTTGGATCGTTTGGGGCCCCAGTTCAGCCACAACCCTTTCCCTTATGGCTGCCGAGCCGGGGCTCTTTTAAAGTTGTTTTTCACCCCAAGGTTGGGGAAGAGAGAGCTTCTTCATAAAGTGGGGCAGTCAAAAGATGCTTCTTCATAAAGGGGTCCCGAGAGAGAATGTGGGTTTTAGCAATTTCTTTTTAGATGTTTTCCAACCTAGAACCAATAGGGTATCATGGGACTTTTTAAGGCCTCTGAGAAAGCCAATTCCAAAAGCCATACCCCAGACCCAAAAGGGTGAAAAGAACATTTTATCTCCTTCCCCCCCAAGACCATATATTACCCAAAACCCGGTTTTGTGTGGGGATGGGAGAAAAAAATTTTAGCCAAAAAAAAATGCCATCAAACTTTTTAAGAAAACATCCCCCCCAAAACCTGTCGGGAAAATTACAAAAAAAAAGTCGTAAAAAATGGGGATAAAAAAGAATGCCTTTTCACCAAGGAAAAACTAAATTACATTGGGTTTGCCCAAAATTTATAAATAAAAAAAATACAAAAACATTTATCAAATTAAAAATGCAAAAACCACATCACAACACTTATATAGGAGCTACATTTAAAAAAATCCTTTTTATTTAAAATGGGAAATTTTTATTTGCAATCTATTGAATGAATTTTTTCCCTTTTAAACCATTTAATAAGGATCACTATCTGAAAACGATGTTTAAAAAAAAAAAGAAAAATCATAAAAAAAATTGGGGAAAAAAATTACTGATAACTGTGAGAAAAGGGCAAAGTGAGATATTTTTTTCCAAAATCTTTAATAACGGAGTATTAAAAAAGGGCACAAGGCAAATTAAAAAAAAAGCCCAAAAAATAGGGTGAAGATCAACTTTTTGTGATTTTTGAAATTTGCCTTAAATGAGGAAGAGCTTATTTCACTAATGTGATTCCCCTTTCAAAAATTGGAAAAATTACAAAAAAATTCAGCCCAAAACATTGCCATTTAAATGTAAAACCCCAAAAAAACTGGGGAGGCTTTAAACTTTTTTCAAAATTTTTACAAAGATGCAGAGATTTTAAAAAACTTTTCAGGGTATAACGTTTGGTTTTGACCGGGGGATAAAAAAGATAAAAAAAATAAAAACTTTTATATATGGGGGAAAAAAAATTTGGGGAAATGCTGGGGGGACTGTTGGGGAACCCGGGAGACAAAAAGCAAATGGTGCAGGTAATGAGGGGGGGGGATTTATATAAAGGGGAAAAATTATTTTCAAGGTACCCCCCCCCAAATGGAAAAACCCCAATACGTAATCAATTTTTTTTTGGAATAACCCAAAAACCACACAAGGAGTGGCCCCCGGGTTTTTAAAAGACCCCGCCTTTTGGGCCAAAAACCTTTACTTTTAAGAAGACAAGGAAAATCCCCAAAAAACCCTTCCCCATGTATAAATGGGTGCAAGACAGAACGCTATGAAGAACTTTTCCGTTTTAAATCGTTGTATAAAACCTAATTTAAAGGAAAACCAGCACCCTTTCCCCGGGACCCCAGCCTTTGGCTCGCCAAATTCTCCCCTTTTTTTGCAAAAGGGGCCCCGGCGGGAATTAAGGGCCCCCAAAAAGCAGTGCTACTGGGTTTCCCGGTGGTTACTCTTTTTTTTCCTTTTTAAGGGCCCCTTTATAAATAAAATCAAATTAACCCATATTGTTTATTAGTGTAATGCATCTGATTGTAATTTTTAAATTGTAAAAATATAATGGTAGAGGGAACAGCCATAAATATTCCCCAAAAACCATAACCGCATTTTTCTTTTTAACCCCATTTCCCTTTTTTTCTTCTTCTTCTTTCAGCTCCTCTTTTTAGGGGGTTTCCACCGGATCATCTTTTCAATATTTTCCCCACCGCAAAAACCAGAGTTTTTTATATCACTGTATTTTGAGTGTGAATCACAACAGCAGCTGACGGGGGAAAAAGGGAAATTTTTCGGGATTACAGCTTTTTGGGCCTGGAAACCCCTTTCAGCCACCCCAAAAAGTTTTTTAAAGTTTTTTTTGTACGGGCCCCCACCCGAAACAGAAACTATATCATTTATAAGGTAAATTCAGCAAAATATGTTTATTAAATTATTAAAAAGATAAAAATTTTTAAATTCATTTAAATAATCTTTTATTTTCACTGGGGGGGTTGTTTTTAATTTGAAAATTAAAACCCCGTACTAAGAAGATATTTTAATGTTTTTTAAAGTTTTGAAAAACCGGGGGCCAAGATGGTTTTAAAGCCTTTTTTATAGAGCTGGGGTATCATCGGGGTTTCTTGGGGAAAAAAAAAGCACCGACGGGAGGGCGCAAGGGCCAAAAAATATATTTTTACAATAAAAGGCAAAACCCTCACTTTCACCCCACCCCACCACCACTGACTCATCACTAATTTTTTCCAACTTCCCGGGGGGTGGAAGGGGGGAAAAATTTTGGGAGGTTCATTCCTTACAGCTTCCTTTCCAAAAAGGGTTTTTTATCAAATTTCCCCCCCTTTTAAAGGTCATAATTAGAAGCAAATTTTTTTCCCTTTACTGTAATGGAGATGAGTTTTAACGCCGGGGGCGGGGTTTCCCGGGGGACATCATCACGTCCCAAAGAACCCAAAATGCTAAAAGGGACATAGAAAACCAGGGAAAAACTTAAAAAACGCCAAGGAAAAATGCATTATATAATTGGGGAAGGGAAGGGAAAAAATAAGAAGGGAAAGGGAAAGGGCATATACAAAACCCTTTTTTCAAGGGGTTCTGCTCCGAAACAAAAAACCCCATGTAAACCTACACTTTTAAAATTAAACCAAAAAGGAGGCCGCCACGCTTGGGAATTTAGGCCGGGCCCCTATAAGGGCAACCCCCCAGCCGCAAAATCCAATAGCAAAAGCCCCGGTAAATATTCACGGTGAAGGACTGGGGCTTATGGAGAGGAAGATGAGATGGTCAGGGTGGTGTTTGACACAAACTCCGGCCTTTAAAAAAGCGAGAGAAAGTTTTGGGGCCGGGACAATAACATTAAATAAAAACCAGGAAAATAGCACGAGATTTACCCCGCACAAAGGGGGAAATTTTATGCAAGTACAACCAAATGGCTCACGGAAAAAAGGGGGCCCAAAATGCAAAAGATAAAAAAACAACAGTTCCAAAAAAGCCTAACAAAAACCGAATTTCAAAAATTGAAAAAAAGGGAGCAAAAAAATAAGGGCCCGATTTTAAGCTTTTTATAAATGCAGCTACTGTGGAAAAAAGCAAAACGGTGGGAAAAAAATCAATGTCCCCCGCTAAAGGAAATAAAGTGTAAAAAAAAACCCGCGGAAGCAGGTGTCAGGGGCCTTTTTATAAAGAAAAAAGACAGCTGTTTATTGGGTGCAGGGAAAAACAACCGATGAATGAAAAACCGTCATTTTTTACAACATTGACAAAAGGAATGTCACTTTTAACACAAAACATCCTACAAATAATAACCGATTGAAAGGAAAAAAATGATAATCAAATCCTTTTATGACAAAAACACTAGTAACACCCCAAAAACAAAAATTTTATATTGACAGTCAAGTTTCGCTATTTTTAAAAAGTTTTTCCCTTTTTTTTTTCTACCTTTTTAAAACTACTGCTTTGGGATCCCCGGGGATATATATATGTTAAATTTTATATCCCGGTTACATACCGAATAATGGATACTTTATTCGCCATCAAGAAGGTTTTGGGGGCCAATACTCAGGGTATTCATTAAGAACGGGAAAAAAAAGGCCCGGGAGGGTGACCCACTGAGGCATGCAGGGTTTTAGTGCGCCTCAACCCCATCTGGGGAAGGCGCGATCACATTTGAAAAAAGGGTTTTTTTCAAGTTCATTTAGTCCATATGTGTCAAATTTAAGGGCCCTGGGGGAAAAATCCGGGCCCCGCGGGAATTATATCCGCCCGTGAGGGTCATTTTTTTATACTGATTTTGTTATTAAAAACCCGGTATATGAAGGGGCCCGGTAACAAAAAATAAACTAAGATCCCAAGCGCCCAGCCGCCTTTGCCAACACTTACCCGGGTAATCGTCTACCTTTGGGGTGCCGCGTTTTTGGGGGTTGGGTTTTTATGCCCCTTGAGTTTGCAGGGCGCTTTGGTGACTTTGAAAAACAAAAAAAATCCGGCTACATGTTTCAACCTTGTGCATTTTTTGGGCCCGTGTGAGAAGCTCTTTCCCCAAAATGATTAAAAGACTTTAAAAAAAAACAGCACACAGGAGTTGATGGTGAGCACCTGAATTAAACCGGGGAATTCCCCAAAATGAACCTTCCCCCAAACAGAAAAAGGGGAAATTGGGGGGCCAAAAAAATGGAGGGGCCCAGCCCCTTTAAAAAGAATAGGGCAAAAAACAACTGAATGATTTGATTTGTTTTGCAAAGGGAAGAGCCGGAGTCAATTTTTCCAAAAAAACCCATTGCACTGAAATTTTTAAAAAGTTGTGTGTAATATATGTAGATATGTATGTAAGGGGAAAATATATGTTTATATATGTGTGTTTTATGTATGTTTTATATATATTATGTATTTGTGTGTTTTATATTTTGTGTGTATTATGTATATTTTTATATATGTGTGTGTATATATTGTATATATGTATGTATATATGTATATGTATTGGAAGGGATATATATATATATATGTTTATGTGTGTTTAAATATATATATATATATATATATATATATATAAATAAATATATATAAATGCAACAACACCTTTTCACTTTACAACAGTGAAAAAACAATTTCATTTGAAATCAGGTTACGCTTTTTTTCCAAAAAGTTTCCTTTCTTTTCATTGCTTCTTTAACACACTACTTCCATCCCCGGGCGGGTGGTATTTTGCTAAATTTAATATAAAACAGAAGGAAAAAAATAAAACACAGGGCCCAAAAAACAGGGATAAACCCCCCAAAAATTAAATGTTTGGTCATGAGGACGAGGTTTTCTGGGAAATGTCCCGGGAAAGGGCGAAACCAATCCACTGTGCATGTTCCTTACTGACGGGGGCGTTTAAAGGGGCCAAATTCTTTTTCCCCCGCCCAGTGCCACCACAAGCCTAGAGCCGTCTGGGTTGGAAATTGCTGCAATAAATTAACCAATCCCGGGAAAAAACATGTTTAATAACGGGTTTTAACTCATCATATGAAAAAAGATATCATTTTTTTTTCCAAAATAAATTT
>NW_024377847.1:0-14610 GCF_016835505.1 Polypterus senegalus
ATTGGGGATAGATGTGATGTTAGCATTTTAAATTGTAAAAATATTATTTCGTGTTTATGTAAAAGAATAAATAAAGTAATCTATCACAAAAACAACAAAGTGGTATATTTGGGAACATGATATTTGTACAAATCTATGATAAATTAAACATATACAGAATGATACATAGTATACAAATAGTACAATATTTTCATGACGCTTCAAAAAAAAAAATCCCCTACAAGCAAATCATAAATAAAACTTGCAAACTATTGATAAAAAAAGGGCCATAAAAGTTAAGCAACATGTCAGATACCTGTACAGTGAAAAAGAATTTTCGTTTCCAGTGCACTAACCCCTTATGCGGGTTCTTTAAGGAAAGAATTGACCACTTTTCTACACATCATCAGAGAAAGGTTAGGATAAAACACATTGTGGAAAAAGACCTAAATTGTCTAAGGAAAAACGGCCATGATTTTACAACACTTTTTAATATATGAAAATATATATACAAAATAGAATACCTACGAAATTCCACTTGTAAGCTGTTTCTAGATGACAAGAGCAAACTTCTTATCTTCTCACAGGAGAAGGATAATTATTCAATATTCTATATTTATTGCCGTTGTAAAATAAGCAAATTGTTTTATTCTTAAATAAGCATTGTGATGCCTGTTTAAATGACCACAGATGATCTAACAGACAGAAGCATTCAACAAGTAAAAAAAAAACTTTTACAAAGTTAGCCATGGGGCACCTATTGATAATCATTCTGCAATGTATGCAAAAAAAAACAGTATACTTAAATAGAAAAACAATATAGAACAAATGTGCAATTTCATCTTAACTTTCATATAATAGAGTATAAGAAAAAGAAAAAAACACCATCCAAAAAATGTTTTAAATACTTAAACATTCCAGTATTTAATCATCGCAAAAGAGCCAAACGTGCCCTAAGTTGAATTTTTGAATCTGTTTGATGAAAAGAAACTAAGCATGTTTGTCTGTTTGACAAAAGTAATATAAAAGTAATGTTATAAACAGTAAAAGCATTGTAAAACAGCAAATTTATCGAAAGTAAACAATTTGGGAATCCCTAAAAACGCTCATATTTTGATAGATATTGATTAAGAGTTACGAGTCCCTGCACTTCTTACAAGTACTCACGATCTTGCATATTATATAGAGGATTTAAAACTTTATTAATGTAATCTCCATCCATTAAAATGGAACTAAGTAATTCCATCCACTTAAAATGGAACATGTAAGCTAACCTCAGTTGTGAAAAGAATTAAAACCCATTAAAGGCTCATGCTTTTTACTTTTTTAATGTAGGGAAAGTCATCATTATTCAAGGTCAGGAATGGAAGGATTTAATAGACAAAAGGGGAAGAACATTAGAGCAGGTGGTAACTATGTTTTTTGGTTTTAAGGACAATGGTGGCTAAGTAAAGGGGGAGAAAGCAATTATTTCTGATAAAAGCATAGAAAATATTGGGGTATGGATCAATTTTAGTAATGAATGATTTGTGCTTTTGGAATCAGATAATAATGTTAAAGGAAAAGAGATGCTGATAAGAACTGTGATAAATGTAAGATTTGCCCAACAAAAAGTGCTTACTTCATTGAACTGAAATGGCTGTTAAAACATCTTTGCAACAAAGTCCATTCTGTTTGTCCATCTCAAGACTCTGAGTTTTTTTGAAGGGAGAGAGTCCCTTCCCACTACATACTGTATGCACCATGAAAGCAAAGGGTAAAATGGGAAAAAGAACACAAAAAACAAGATGTTGGATGGTTGATTTCACATGATTCAAGACATTGGCCCATTTTAACTTTTATTTTTTTTACTTGCTAGTTTTACATATGGTGTTTCTTTGAAACTCTAACTCCAAGGTAAGCATCCAGAACTGTCTTTTCACTGTTGCAGATGTCAACAGTATTTGAGTGTACTAGTAAAAAAGCACAGAAATGAGGAAATGTTAATACCTCTGTTCCTCAAACTACAGACTCTTAATATTTATGCTCTTGTGCAGTTGTGAATCTGGACCTTTATTTTCTATCCTGGTTTAAATCAAATTCACTCTTCTAACAAGACAGAACTTTTTAAAAATTAAAAAAATAATTATAATTCTTTGCATTTTTTATAGCATTTTCACTACTCAAAAGGCCTTTTGTATGTAATGTTCAGTTTCTTGGTAATGCATCACAAATAAATTACATATTGCAAAACAATAATAGACTTGACATTCATTCACATTTTTTTTAAAAAGGCTATTTCATTTTGACCCTTTCTGAACCCAGAATTGAACTTTAGGGATGCCATTAACTTGTAGCCCAAAAAGAGAAATGTATTTGCTTTCTTTAACAGAATAAATGTTTTTAAAATGTGCTACCACACTTACAAAGAATTCTTTAATAACTAATTCACAATTAAACATGATTCATTAAGAGTGTTTACTGTTATGTCACTAGAGTAATGACTGCTGAAAATGGGGCTTTATAGTCATCAGATATCACAATCACCATCATTTTTTCAGCCTTTTCTTGCTTAACCAGGATAGTCACCGCATTCAAATCATTTTATCCTAGTAATTCTCTGGGGTGAAAGGCATTCTTTTCATATCATTCAAAAAGCATCCAACCATGTCTTTTTCGTACTACCTCTGGACGTCATTCCTCAAATTTCTCTGTTATTTTGCAACTTTTTGCTCCACATACACATACAGCTTAGTCTGTTTCACCTCAGCACAACACTTACAGTCTTCACACCAAAGAGCCATCTTCTTTTCACTCTGTGACACTCACAAATAGATCTAATTAGAGCATCTGCTCCTCACACAGCTTTCAAAGCATATCACCTCAACACCAGAAACATCCGTTCGAGGTCAGAATAGGACTTTTCGAAGTTTGACATCTTGAACTCACTATCACCTATCAAGAAAGTCATCCATCATAAATGACTCTCCCCAATAATCTCATGATAGAGATCCATGATAAGAAGACATATAAAAAGTATGCATATTAAAATACAAAGCATAATCAACTACATTAACAATATTCAGCTAATACTGGGCTAAACAAACCCAGAATCAAACTACATTCTTTTCCTGTATTTAAGATAATGATGTCATAAGTGTTCAGTTCAATATATTTTACTGGTTCAGCTGTACCTATGATTATAAACTATAATAAATGAGCAAGCAATATTTTGTCCCTGACAACACAAGAGGATAAATGTTAATTTAAAACATTACAATTGGGATGTAATATATTTTGTAGATTGATTAAAGCAACATGACATTTAATTGTATTAGAAATGCATATGAAAGGAAATAATTACACAATGGAACTTTAGGTGTTCTCTTTCTTTCAGACTTTACCTGTAAGTATAAAAAGAGTCTTGGTTATGTTTGACACTTTTAAAAATGATAAGTTTTGAGAAGATGTAGACAATTAGGTTTTATTCATTAATACAAAACCAACCAAATAGTTATATAAAAATGAAATCTGTTGGTACACTTACAGCTTATTGAAAAAGTCCTATATGCCACCTTAAAAGTGATTAAGTGAATAGTAATTGTCTTATGTACTGTATACCGCATGATATATGTCAGAGTAAAGCAAAGCAAGTTTGAAAGAAGTATTGATTATTTATAAAGATATTCCAAAACTGCGCACACATTTGTGGTACATCTAGAAAAGATCATAAATAACTAGATTAGAGTGTTTTCAAATAGCGCTTTCTTTGCAGTGGTACCACACAAGTCTCCAATCGCAATCAGTATTTCAGCCTATTTAAATGGAGACAAGTAGTCATTCTGCTGTTTGATATCATTGTGAGTCCCACACTGAACACAGACCAGAGAAAGCAAAAGAGAGCTATGTGAGTAGATAAGAAAAATTATAGACAAGTTTTAACAAAAATGCTGTAAGACTATCTCCAAGCAGCTTGATGTTCCTGTGACAACAAGCTGCAAATATATTAAAGTTTAAGGTCAATGGGACTGTATCTAACTCCCGGCACACAGCTGCAAGTAGAAAATCGACTTCAGAATTGGCAGAAGTGAAAAGGCAGACAAAAAGCCAGGACGGCTTCACAGAGATACAAAGCAGAACTCTAGGGTCAAGCTCCATCAGTGTCTGATCGCACCATCCATCGCTTTTGAGTGACAATGGGCTCAAGAAAGAAGACCTAGGAGGACTCCACTGTTGATAGAAAAATATAAACTGAATTTGCTAAACTGCATATAACAAACCACAGTGCTTCAGGGAGAATATCCTTGAGGGATATGAGATAAAGTGGAGCTTTTGGCAAGTCATATTCTCTTCCACAGACCTAAAAATGATGCTTTTAAAAGAAAAGAACATCATGCCTACTGTGAAACATGAAGGAGGTTAGTTATGCTTAGGGGCTACGTTGCTGCATGGCATAAGGTGCCTTGAGTCAGTGCAGGAAACAATGAAATCTCAGACTGAGACTGAGACTGAATGACTGACATGTCTGGATACATTCTGAAGTGAAACATACTGCCTAGTGTCGAAAACTCAGTCTCAGTTGCATGTCATGGGTCCTCCAAAGGATAATGACCCAAAATATACAGCTAAAACACCCAAGAATGGCTAAGGAAAAAAAAAAATTGCAGTATTCTGAAGTGCCTTTAGGAGTCCAGATTTGAAACCGATCAAAACATCTATGAAAAGAACTGAAACATGCTGGAGAAAGCATCCTTCAAACCTGATAAAGATGGAGCAGATTGCTGAAAATGTGGGCCAAACTACCTGTTGACAGGTAAAAAAGTCTCACTGATAGCTATAGGAATTGCTTGTTTGCAGTGATTGCTTCTAAAGTTTGTTGTTCTAGGTCTGTTTTGTGTCCTGACTACATTTGTTTTTCGCATAAGGCGAAGAAAGGTTTTAACCTTTGTTTTTGGACAATTACCACCACTTTCTGTGAAGGTCATTTTCCCACTTGGAAGGATATTACATTATTATAACATATGAGAAAAGTAGACACTATATTTTATTAAGAATTAAGATGTAAGCATTAGAATTAAAGAGACTTTGCCTACATATTTTTATGATTCTGATGAGCTAGAGAACCAGCCACAGGGGATGCAAACCCAGCCACATGGAATGCACAAACCAGTGTGTTTTTGTGCTGGTCCCAAGCCGGATTATTGTGGAGGATTACATCAGGAAGGGCGTCCAATGCAATTTGCCAAATCAATAACGGACAACAATAAAATTTCCATCCACCAGATCGTTGAGCCCTGGGATAGACAACCTGCACCAGTACTGTTAGCCAACAGGTGCTGGCAAGAATTAGGCTACTGTTGCCTGAAAAGAAGTAAGAAGAAGGAAGAGGGGAGATGTCTGGAGGCAGGTAAGAGAGTAGAACTGGGGTAGGAACTTTAAATGCTGGCAGTATGACTGGTAAGGAGAGAGTTAGCAGATATGATGGAGAGAAGGAAGGTTGATATATTGTGCGTGCCAGAGACTAAATTAAAGGAAAGTAAGGCCAGTTGGACCGAGGTGGATTCAAATGTTCCATCATGGTGGAATGGAGGAGAAATGGTAGGGGTTATTCTGGAAGGAACAGTATGTCAAGAGTGTTTTGGAGGTGAAAAAAGTGTCGGGAAAAGAGTATGATTAGAAGCGGGAAAATTTGGGAGGTGGATGATGAATTTCCAAGTCATATGCCCCCAAAGTTAGGTGTGCGTGGATGAAAAAAGATTTTTGGAGTGAGTTGGATGAAGTGATAAACAGTGTACCCAAAGGGACAGAAAGTGGTGTTTGGGAGTGAATTTCAATGGACATGTTGGTGAAGGGAACATATGGAGACAAGGAGGTGATGGAAGTATGGTGTCAAGAGGAAATAAACAGGTCAGAGGATAGTGGATTTTGTCAAAGGATGGACATGGCTGTGGAGAATCGTGTTTAAAAAGGGGAGGAACATAGGGTTACGTACAAGGTGGAGTAAGAGGACACAGGTGATTACACCCTATGCAGAAGAGTCAATCTGAATGAGATTGAAGGCTGCAAAGTGGTGGCAGGAAAGTGTAGTTAAGCCATAGGATGGTGGTCTGAGGATGACATTGGAGATTCTGAGAAGACAGAGATTGAGGGCAGAGCCAAGGATCAAATGGTTTTAAGTTGAAAAGGAAGACTGCAAGATTGAGTTTGGGGGAAAAAAGTGAGACAGGCACTGGGTGGTAGTGAAGAATTCCCGACAGTTGGGAAACTTATGCGATGTAGTAAGGGTGACAGCAAAGGGGGGTTTGGCGTGACAACTGGACAGAGGAAGGGGGAAAAACCTGGTGGTGGAAGGGAGAAGTAAGGGGGAAGTATACAGAGGAAGAGGAGGGCAAAGAAGATGGGATAATTAGAGATGCAGAAAATAGACAAGTAAAAGGAGATAAAGCAAAGGTGAAGAAGAGGTGGCGAAGGCTAAAGAAAAGGCATATGATGAGTTGTATGAGGAGGTTGGACACTAAGGGGGGAAAAAGAGCCCAGTACCAATTGGCCAGACAGAGGACCGAGCTGGGAAAGATGTGCAGCGGATTGGGTAATAAAGGATGAAGATGGAAACAGCTTCACAAGTGAGGAGAGTGTGTTGACAGAGGGAAAGAATACTTTGAGAGCCTGATGAATAGAGAATGAGAGAGAAGGTTGGATGATGTGGAGATAGTGAATCAGGAAGTGCAACGGATTAGCAAGGAGGAAGTAAGAGCAGCATGAAGAAGATGAAGATGCAAGGGTAGAGTTGGTGAAGGTGGATGAGTTTAAATAGTTGGGATCAACAGTACAGAGTAATGAGGATTGTGGAAGAGAGGTGAAAAGAGAGTGTAGGTGGGGTGGAATGGGTGGAGAAGAGTATCAGGAGTGATTTGTGACAGATGGATATCAGCAAGAATGAAAGGAAGGTCTACAGGAGCGGTAGTGAGACCAACTATGTTATATACGGTGGCACTGACCAGAAAGCAGGAGACAGAGCTGGAGGTAGCAGAGTTAAAGATGCTAAGATTTCAATTGGGTATGACGAGGATGGACAGGATTAGAAATGAATACATTAGAGGGTCAGCTCAAGTTGACAGTTGAGAGACAAAGTGGAGGCGAGATAGCGTTGGTTTGGACATGTACAGAGGAGTGATGCTGTGTATATTGGGAGAAGGATGCTAGGATAGAGCTGCCAGGCAAGAGAAACAGAGGAAGGCCTAATAGAAGGTTTATGGATGTGGTGAGAGAGGACAAGAGGTGATGGGTGTAACAGAACAAGATGCAGAGGACAGAAAGATATGGAAGAAGATGATCCAATGTGGTGACTAACGGAAGCAGCCGAAAGGAAGAAGATTCTGATGAGCTAGAAACCACCAATAGTTTATTAAGCCAAAAGTTAGAAGTGCAGGAGAGCTGGAGAAAGATGGGCCCCTCTTACAGACAGAATGTGAACTCTTTGGCTGTAAATTATAGTACAAGCAAGAACAGTCCTTATCAACAGATAAGATAGACAGAGCAGGGTTTGACTACCTAAATTATTGGTGGAATCAATTAGAGGCAGGACTAGAGCAATTTAATGCTAGGAGTCAGATGAGGATGAATAATGACTTGTGTGATAAGAATTGTAATAAATGTAAGAGTTGCTCTTAGTTGTTTGCTCATTGTTCCATCCTAATGAGCCTGTATGTGTGCCATAAGAAAGCTTCATTCTGCTGGCTGTTCTGAAGTCTCCAAGTTGCCTTCATGGAGGCTGAGGGGCCCTCGCCTGGTCAACCTGATCAACAGTACCAACAAATTTGTCAATGTCTGTATTTAATAATAATTATTGCATTTATATAGCACTTTCTCACTACTTAAAGCGCCCAGCAATTGCAGGTCAAGGACCCAATATTTGCATAATTTAAAATTGCATCTTTAAAAATACAGTATCACTGAGAAAAGATAATTCTTTACACTATTAAACAGAAACGTATAAAGCTAAAACAATTATTTTAATGATGCATGTTAGTATGAAATTTACATCTTATTTTATCTTAAAAGATACATCTTGTTAATTTAATTGAAATGTTTGTGCTATGTTTTGCAATTCACCAAGACTTACATGTCCTTGCTGAAGAGGATCCTAGGAGATACTAAAATCTTCACTCTACAAAAAAAAAAAAATTATTGATTAAAAACAAAAGAATATATCAACATGCAAGTATAGGAAATCAGTTTAAACCAACTCATAAGTCTCAGGGACAGACCCTACAAACGATCCATTGATTTCAGGCAAGATTGCTTTTCTCCTGGACAACTTACCGTTGCATTCTAAAGGGTGAGCTTGTGCAGTTTCGCATACTACAACCAGAGTGCAGGCTGACAGCGTGATATAAAGAGAACTATAATATCGAAAAAACGAACAATAAAACAGCGGGAGAACCCGTGGATTAAATAAAAAGGCAGCTTCCTTGGGCAAAGAAAGGGAAAAAAGAATGGCTTTATATGGTTCGTTTATAAAACAGCGAGCGTAAAAGGCTGCTTCACAAAAACCAGAGGAGCACCTTATATGAGCGGCAGTCAACTAAAAAAGGGGAATCAAAAAATATCTATAATGTATAAACAAACAAAAAAAAGCTTACAAGCGTGGTTTAAATAAAGAAATGGGTACCTGAACACTAAAGTAAGTCTCAATAGCTACAATAACTATGAATCGTAATAACGAACAATAAAGAATACAGAACTGCGAAAGCAAGGGAAACGATGGCCTTATATGGCGTTGTTTATAAACAAGAAGCTGTGAAGGTAGCTACACAAAAACAGCAGAGGCGCCACACTCTGAATGTAAATTCTCAATCACCGTTATACCCTCTGATCTCCCATTTAAATTCAAATGCCTCAAATTTCCAGTAAGGCTCTGCTTGATGAAAATTAAAAAAGTCTAGGGACACACCCTACAAAGGTTGCCATTGATTTGAGGCAACATTGCTTTCCTCCTGGACAAAACTATGTTGCATTCTCAAAAGTAATCTCAGTGCACAGCTTGGTCCTTTCAAACCGGACTGCTGAACGAAAACGGGGTATCCGGGGATTTTGCTATATACGGTATATATATATATATATATATATATATAAGAATATATTAATGTATGTGTGTGTGTATATATATATGTAGATATGTAAAATATATATATATATATATATATATATATATATATATATATATACTAAAAAATACTTTGCTATGTGTGTTAAGAAAATGAAAAAGAAAAGAACATTTTGAAAATAGCGAAACATGATTGTCAATGTAATTTTTTTTGTCACTGTTGTGAGTGATAGTGTTGTTGTCATATATATATATATATATATATATATATATATATATATATATATATATATATATATTGTCACACGTTAGGAGGCAGCTAAGGCTTGAGTGAAGGCAGTTGAGGCATCCCGGGTGTGGCAGAGTGCACTGACTCTTTTCTCCCTTGCCTGTAACCATCCGGGGATTTACCTGGATCTCCTGACATCACTTCGGGACTGAGCCAATGGAAGTCGGCCCCAAGCCCCAGTCCCTCTGATGTCACCTCCCTCGACCAATGGTGGAAGACCAGTGCCAGATCCTCGACCTCCTTCTGTCCCCCCTTTAAAACCTCCCCCTTTTTCCTTTGTTTCTTTAGTCTTGTTTGGACTCGGTTGTTGCCTTCAGTGCTCTGTATTCTTTTAAAAGAAAACGACTTTTAGCCAGGTTTCCCACAATATCGGGTGGCTCCCCAACTCTTTATCTGTCAATGCCCGTTCCTGTGACAGTGGTTCGGCAGGATGGAAAAGCCCCGGAGGAAGGGACAGGACCTGCAAAAACCCAGGTGAGGGGGCCCGGTATTCAGGGAGGGTCCCCCGTGGTTGGCTGCCCGTGCGGGCCCCGCTCGCACCCCAGCCATCGGGTGGCCAGGGTGTCGCGGGTGGGGCACAGGATTGGGCTGCCCTGGGGGGGGCAAAGGACTCAGTATGCTCTCTTGGGGAGAGTGCCTGCCTCCCCTGCGAAACCAAAGCCCCATTTACCACCGGGGTGCCCCAGACTGGCAGGTGAAAAAAAAAACATGGAGGTTGGACCTGAGCGGCCAACCAACAAAAAAACCTGGTCCTTATGGGCAATGGTAGGGCATTGGCTAGGCCATTGGTACCCCCTACCAAATAATAGAGCAGGTAGCTTGCTATCTGCCCCTGGAAGCGCTTCCCGTGGCTTCACCCGGGTTTGGGGGCGGTTCAAATTAGGCTGAGCTCATAGAGCTTATAGGGCGGGAGGGCGGCCTCCCTGGGGGGAGCAGCCGTCCTCATGTAAAACTCAGCCGGAATGCGTTCCAAGACCTAGCCCACCCTGTACATCCGGGCCGGTATTGGCTCCAGCGGGCAGGGCGCAAACCCCCAGGAAAGGAGGAATGCAGGTGGAGGTGAGAGGGTTGGTGTGCTCTGCTAATCCGGGCCCCACATACTGGCGTGGTGATGTAAACGGAACAACCACAGGTTTGTTGGACTCCGGCGCAACATTTCAATTGTTGCCGCCGCTTTCGTGCAACGCACAGTGGCTAAATTTTAAGCCGGTATAACCTGTCCACGGACATCCGCTGGTACAGGTCCGCCGTATCATCAGTTCTGGAGGTCAGTTATAAGCTCACGTAGCCGTCCTACCTGATCCTCCACCCGGGATACTAGGGCGGGACTGGTCTAAATCAGGGGTGAGACACTACCACCCCCGGGGTTAATTTGGGCCTCGTTATGGGCGGAGATAACCCGTCTCAAGCTGCCTCCACGCCGTGTAATCAGCCGGCAGAGAGAGCGAAGCAGTCGCCCTGACTGGCGTGGCAACTCCGCCGTCCGGCAAACCCACGTCATCCACCAACGCCTTGGCGGGCCGGGAAACCCGCCCATGAGGTCGGCCTGACCCTCTCCGTGTTGGTTCCAATTTAAAAGCCCCGGCTTTTTTTAGAAGGAGCAATGGAATGATGACCCCCTGAAGTTTGAAAAAAATCAGTGGTCCTTGTCAATGGCCAAGCACTAATCAATCGATCCACGGGGCCCCCTACTTTGTGCTGAAAAAACCTCCTTTACGTGTAGCAATGCAGGGCGGGCAGGAGCGGGGCTGCTGCTAGTCCCGCGTTTTCCGGCGGCAGGTCTGTGAGTAGCACACCCCCACCTCCTAGGTGGCCACCTGGGCACCAAAAAACTCTGGAGCGGATCAGCTCCGTTTCTACTCCGGGGATTAGGGAGGTTGAACACTGCTCCTGCCGGGTGCACTGACCAGATTCCTAGGAGGACCGTGCTCCTCCATTCCTATTCCACTGATTGACTTTCCCCTTCCACAGAATGGGGCGACCTGGTGGGACCCTGGAGCCCTCAGCCGAGGACACAAGTACATTTTGGTCCTGTGGATTACGCCACGATACCCGAAGCTGTTCCGTTGCGGGTCAAACTCCTCTAAAAGCCATGCATCGGGAATTACTAGGGTATTCGCGTGGGGATCCCAAAGTCTTGACAGACCAGGGGACCCCATTCACCTCGGAACGTTCAAGGAGACTGCCAGGGTTATGAAAATAAAGCATTTAAAGACCTCGTGTATCATCTCAAACCGGCGGATTAGTAGAAGGTTTATCCTCTCAAGCCCAATGCGCGTAAAGGTGGTCAGCGAGGATGGAAGGAACTGGGATCAGCTCCTCCCCCCGTCCTTTTGCCTCTGGGAAGTCCCACAAGCCTCCCCCGGGTTCTCCCCCTTTTTAACTACTATCGGGTGAAACCTGGGCATAATGGATATTTTGAAAGGCTGGAAGAAGAGGCTCTTCCCTCCACAAACATACTGGAGTATATCCCCGGGGAGTTAGCGATAGATTTGGAAAATGCCTGTCCTTAAAAATCACATGGAGGAGCTCAAGCAGCACAGGCCCGGTACTACAACGCGGCACGTCTCTTCGGGAGTTCCGCCGGGGGATCGGGGCATGGTCAGTGCACCTCCCTCTAAATTGCTTGCCCACTGGCAGGGCCCCTCGAAATTAAGGAGAGGAAGGGGCTGGCGACTGGGTGAGTCAACCCAATCGTCGGGCCCAAAGGGCCGGGTTTATCATGTGAACCTGCTGAAAACAGTGGAAGGACAGGGACCCGATCCCTCCTCGCCAGCCCGCTCACTCTTCGCTCACACACCACCTTAACTTCGCACGGACTTAAGTCCCAGACAGCGGCAGGACTGGAAACAGTTATCCGGACCGTTGGGGGGTAGTCAGTAGAACCGGAAGGACCTCTCTGATTAGGGACAACATGCATTGACAGAGCCGGGTTTTTGTCCCAAGAAGCATGTCGTCTTCCGAGGCAAAAAAGGGTGAAGTGGGCTTGAGAATCAGGGATGCTGGAGCTAGGTGTGATTGAGGAAAGTTATAGTCCCCGGGCCAGCCCATTGCTCGTCGGTAAGCCTGGCGGTTGGAGGGTTTTGCAATGACTTCCGTGGCAATCAAATCTCCCAATTGATGCTTATCCAATGCCAGGTGCGGGACCTCCTGAGAGGCTTGGACAGGCTCAAACCCAAACCCCACTTGACATGCGAAAGGGTACTGGCAGGTTCCTTTAAGGACTCCGTGGTAAAACGCGTTTAGTACTAGCGGACACTGGCGTATCGTGTCCTTCCATTTGGGTTCACGGGCTCAAACCTTCAGCGTCTGGTGGACAAAGTGCTTCGGCCTCATAACTCATACAGTGCTGCCTACCTGGATGACGTGGTCATCTATTCCAGCACGGAAGGGACATCCAGCATGTCCAAGCGGTTTCACGGAACTTGGTGAGGGGCCCCGGATTAATCCCAAGAAATGCTTCTTGGTTAAAAACCAAATATTTAGGCTACCTGGTGGGGGGGGTACCGTGAGGCCACAGTGCCAAATTGATGCCATTCTGAAATGGCCGTCCATGAACCCAAACGAAGTCCAACCCTTCTCGGGTTGCCGGGGTACTACCCCGGTTTGTCCCCGGTTTCGGGAAAACGGCGCCCTTGGCGGATTTAAAAAGAAGGGGCCCCGACTTTGGGGATGGACGGAAAAAACAGGCGCTGCATGAAGTGACGTAAAGCAGGCCCTTCGTACACCTGTTTTGATGCCTTTCTTTCTTTTTCCTTTCATCCTCCAGGCGGGCGCCGGACACAGGCCTGGCGCCGTGCTGAGCCAAAGCGTCGATGGTGTGGAGCACCCCATCATGTTCTGAGCCGGAAACTTTGTTGGACCCGGGAGACCAGGTATGCTGCCGTGGAGAGGAGGCTCTGGCGATTAAATAGGGGATTACTCAGCTGAGGTACTACCTGTTGGGCCCAGAATTCCCTCACGGACCATGCACCCTCAGTGGATGGCCCTCCAAAGTGAGGATCCCACGGGGCACCCGTGGTTTCTGACCTGCAGCCGTCAAGTTTCGTTTCACGTCCGGCTCTCCACGCCAGCGTTGATGCTCTTTCCCGGGTTCCGACCTCTCAGTTGGTCGCCGACCCGTCGGTCTGGGCTGGGGGCCTTGTCACACGCGTGCGCCAGGGGGGCAGCTAAAGGGCTTGAGTGAAGGCAGTTGAGGGATGCGGGTGTGGGAAGTGCACGACTCTTTTCTCCCCTTGCCTGTGACCATCCCGGGGATTTCCTGGATCTCCTGGACATCACTTCGGGACTGAGCCAAGGAAGTCGGCCCACCAGCTCCAGTCCCTCTGATCACCTCCCACTCTGACCAATGGTGGAAGACCACGTCCAGATCATCGACCTCACTTCCTGTCTCCCCTTTAAAACCTGCCCTTTTTCCTTTGTTTCTTTAGTCTTGTTTTGGACTACGGTTGTGTGCACTTCAGTGCTCTGTATTCTTTAAAGGAAAACGACTTTTGCAGCCAGGATACCACAATATACGGGTGGCTGCCCAACTCTTTATCTGTCAATGTCTAGTTCTGTGACAATATATATATATATATAATTTACACACACATAAATTATATACATATCTATACATATACACATATATACATAATATATACACATACATATACATAACACACACATATATAAACATATATATACATATACATACATATCTACATATATACACACACAAGCTATTTCGTATCAGTTGCATACGCTTGTTAGCGGATCCCGCTCTTATGTGCAAAGGGGTTGTGGATATTATGAACTATCATATTTGTTCAAGTTCTATTTAAATTTTAAATAGAAGGGAAATTTTTTTTTAGTCGACGAAATATCTTTTTGGGAGGGAAAGGTAAAACAGACAGGAATATTATTCCTGAATAAATCAACTCAAACCTTAATAACTTATAATATTTTCCTCTCCAAAAATATATCCTGTCTAAATTATCAAGTTAGAAATAAAGTAAACATTTAAAAAAACAAACATTCAAATTTCTTTCTCTTTGTAATTTTATATAAAATAAACTTAGATTTTAAATATCCAAAGATTTTGCTCTCCATTAAAATATATCCTGTCAAAATATAAAATTCAAATATGAAATGCAGATCAAAACCTGGAAATATAAATAAAATGTGTTCCTTTCAACTCAAATCAAATCATTCAGTTCTTTTATATGTCATTTAGAGCTGGCCCGGCATCTTTTTGGCCACAGGGGTTTTTTTTGTT
>NW_024377848.1:0-6611 GCF_016835505.1 Polypterus senegalus
TGTGAATTTTTCAATTAGCATAGGGGAGAAAGATTTATTTTCCTTATGGTTTGAATTCTCAATCTATTAGATCTCCTTTTTCTATGTCTTTATTTTTTACATTTTATGGTGTTTTTTCTCATGAAGTTATTTGTTGTATAGCTGTACAGATTTTCTTTTGCTTAACTGTACATGCTAATACTAATGCTGATACTCTTTGTCATGTCTTGTTCATGTTCAAATACGGAGGGGCGGTGTAAGATGTGAACGAATGGGAGGCAACTTCAAGGTTTATCAACCGGTAATTCCACTCCAAGTCGAGGGTTGGCACTGTCATCTATTGCCTTTCCTTTTCTTTCACCCTCAGATCAGAAGATAGATGTCACACGGAGCCCTGACGTCACTTCTGACACTTTGGACCAGCCGCTTCCTATAGCGCCAACTTAAACAGGACGTCACCACAGGAAGACATCAGTCTGTGGACTCGCATCTGAGGAGATGTATCAACTCAGTGCTGTATGTTGTTCTGTTGTCATTTTTTTCAACTAATTTATACGGGGTTCACCAATCTTAATGATATATCCAAAGTTTACACCTAGCATATTTTTGTAATCGTTTTTGGGTGTTATGGACACCAAGGGCACACAGCTCCCAAAACCTGGACACAACCAGACACAGAAGCCAGGTTCAGCACACAAGACCACATTTATTACGCTTTTGTCTCGTTCCCAACAGTATCACAGTTTCCAAGTACAGTACAAGACAAACACCCTTTCTTTCCTTTCTTCCTTCTCTCTTCCTCATTTCGCCTCCATTCCTGTTCTGGCAAGTTTCGTCCACTTCATCCCGACTCTGGCTCCTCATGAGGGTTACCTGGAATCACTTCTAGGTGTGGTGGAAGTCCAGTATAGGGTTCTGCAGCTCCCTGGCAGCTCCCACGGAACCCAACAGGACTGTACCAAACACCAATTCCCATCATGCCCCATGGGAGGTACTGCCTCACCAATGCTCTCCCCTGTTCCTTTCCGTTGGCATCTCGGTTGGGTAATGACGTGGCTGCCCGTCACAGTGTATATCTGATTTTTACAATAATAGTCGTGAGTGTGAAGTCAAGCAGAATGACACCTTTTATTGGCTAACTAAAAAGATTACAATATGCAAGCTTTAGAGGCAACTCAGGCCACTTAATCAGGCAGCATGTAATACAGAAACTGGAGTTCCCTGTGTTTATATCCACACACTAGGACAAGAAACAACATTGGGAAATCTTTAAAAGAAAAATCTTATATGTAAAAAATTAATAGACCTCTTCAGGCTAAGATTAATTTAAGAAGAGAGGAGGACAATGTCTGGTCAAGATCTTTGGATAAGATAACTGTCCAACAAAGTCTTTGGAGTTTCTAATGAGTTTTTCCATACAATGTGGGTCTGCACAGGTTGTCTGTTCAGTCTGAGAGATGCAAACAATCCTCATATCTGGCCATAAGACCAATGTTTGTGACGATGGGTTCGGCATGCTCCCATCTTCTGTCCAGGAGCCCTGAACCCGCAGCATCACATTTGGTGGCAGTGGTGGGATGAGCTAGCAGTGGGAAGACAAAAACTGGAGACAGAGCAGCAAGTGGGATTGGTGGCAGATTTTAAAGAACCCACGGACCCAAGCCGGAGGAGGACATTTTTAAAGGACAGAGCTTTTTTATGGACATTTATTTATTGATTGTTTTTATTTGTCTTTTAAAAGGCCTTATTCTTTTAATGTCCTGTTTTTATGAAGGGCTTAGGCTGTTTTATTGTGGGGTTATTTTTTAGTGCTTTTATTGTTTTAGTGCAGTGTAGGCATAGTGTGGCCAGCTGTGGACCAGAGCCGCAAGTTGCACAGGGTTGGCAGTGGCGTGCAGCCTTCCCATGCAGCTGGAGGCTTATGGGGGGTAGAATGTGGTATAGCGGGTCCACAGCTCCCGTTCTAAGGCCAGTTTTAATAAATAATCACTGCGCTCCCAGCTTAGTGAGGGGGCGTGGTGGTGTGTGGAGTTCGTGATGTGTGTGTTTCTCGCCTAAGTGCACAGGTGAAAAACAGTCCACATCCATAATTGTTCCCAGGAGCTGCTGATTGCCGCGACTACCACGCTTCCTTTATACATAGAAGTGCAGAAAAGAAAGGGAAAGAAAGAAACGGAGGTTGCAGCAGGAAGCAGTGGAGAGAAGGCGAGAAACCGTGTGGGTGAGCGAGTGAGTGCAGGTTCAGCGTGCAGCTGAACAGTGAGCCTGGGTGTTCGGCCGACCCGGGAGTAGTCGTAGTGGAGTTTATAGCAAAGAGCGGGAGTGACCAGAAGGCGGATGACTCTCCATGTAAGGCCGCAGAAGGCAGGGGAGTCGGGACTTGGGGTGTGACTCCCAATGTGGGCCCTGGTCGCTGTGGAACCCAAGTTGCTGTCAGGAGGAGCCTACCGGAGCCAGGGGTCGGGTGAGGCAATCTGAAAAGCTGAAGCAGGCAGAGAGAGGTCAGCTGCATGTAGGGGCGACTCTATTGAGAAGCCCAGACGGGAGAAGCAGGGAGCCGCCAGGTAAAAAGAACCACGCTTTGTGCTTTTAAAGGATTTTTTTCTATGGTGTTTTAACCTCCATGTTTTCACTTCTGTTTTATGGATTATTTATTTAATGACTTTTTGTCACTGCACTATTTATTTGAACATTGTTTTGATTGTTGTTTTTAAATAAAAGCACTTTGCACTTTTGCATCATCCCTTGCTATGTTGTGCCTCACTGCAAGCTCATCGGTGACATTACTGATGGTGTTGGGTTCAGGGCTCCCATAAATACAGATGGGATCGAGAGCGGACCCAAGCATCGTCACAATGTCTCTACTCGATCCATGTTGTAATGTATTAAATTTTAGTTTCACTTCCTCATTCTTTTTTCTTCCTATGTTCTGAAGTTGCCCACAAGCCCTGTGACTTTAAAGACCTTTTCATAGTGTCCATGGCCGCTACAGGAATATCTGTGTTGCCATGCTTGATGTGGCACCTGTGGAAATTTATTCTTTGTCCGACTGTTTGTCCAGTTTCTCCCACACAGAGTGCAGTGTCAGGACATTTCATACATTAGATAATCTGCAGAAAATGATCCCTTTATCCATCTATGGGAAGTGCAACTCATGCTAAAATTTAACACATTACAACATGGTTTGAATAGAGACAAGTGTTTTATGGCAGAGATGAGGATTATTTGCATCTCTCAGACTGACACAGACAACCTGACTAGAGATCCACATTGTGTGGAAAACACATCAGAAACTTCAAAAGACTTTGTTGGACAGTTATCTTATCCAAAAATCATACATTGCTCTCCTCTCTTGCTAAATGAATTTTAGCCTGTAGAGGTCTATTCATTTTTTACATTTAAGATGCCCCACTTAAAGGTTTCCCAATGTTGTTATTTATTCTGGTGTGTATATAAACACAGGGAACTCCAGTTTCTGTATTACATCTCGCCTGAAGAAGGGGCCTGAGGTGCCTCCAAAGCTTGCATATTGTAATCTTTGTATTTAGCCAATAAAAGATGTCATTTTGCTTGACTTCTCACTACATTCGTGGCTAACATGATACAACACCCTAGTCTTTATATATAATACACTACCATGGCTGTTCTCATTCCAACCACCTTTGCTGTCACCCCTACCTCTTCATATCTTAAATCACTCTTGAGACAGATTGAAGACTTAAGTGAAAAATAAGGAAAACGTGACTAAGTAATTACAACACAAACACTGACTTAATCAGTTTTAACGTGAAAAGATGTAGACGAAAGAACAGAAGGTTGGAGAAAACAAGAGCTGCTCAGGAAGCACAAAGCGCATCAACCTCTGAGCCAACAATGCTAAACGTACAGAATAAGAGTATGAAAATTATAAATGCTCAAGTCAAGTGTATTCACTGCACATTATCGTGTCGTTACTGGTATTACAATAATAGTCTTGATAAAAGTGACACTTGTAGTGTTTACTGTAAAACTAACAACTTCATTTTTGCAGCATTTCCTTCATCTGAAGGTGTTAACCTACATTTTACAAAATGGCTTAGTGCCAAGTCTGTACTGAGACCACTGAGGATGCCAGGCTGGAATTGCTCAGATAACTTGTGACGGTGATGATACAAAGTTATGTGGTGACTGATTTCTGTAGTAATTTAGAATGAAATGGTAGATTTAAAAATATGTCTGTAATTATTAAGCATATATCAGTCTAGCTCTGATTTTTACAATATCTGATAAGTGACACTTTTAATGCATTAGGACCTGTGCCAGTCAATCATGATCTACTGTACTAATAATGACAAAAATGGGTGCTACCAGAAGTGTCTCACTGGAACTCGGTCTGAGAGGCAGGCAGAAGATTTCATTTTAGAAATTAAAGATATGATTTCCTGGGGCCTCATGTATAAAGCAGTGCGTATGCACAAAAATGTATTAACGTAAGAACTTTTTCCACGTTCAAGTCGCGATGTATAAAACCTACACTTGGCGTAAAGTCACGCACTTTTCCACGGTACCTCATACGCTTGTGCAGCATAGTAAGGTTTTCGCATCGGTTTTACCAAGCTGTGTCCAGTTGGAGGAGGAGAGCCGGTTTGAAAGCAAAAGAAGTAGTGATTCACACACATACAGCACATAGAAAATCAAATACAAAACAAAGCATTTAGCGTGCTACTTTAATTCACGATGTGATTTGAGAAACTAGTTAATTAAACGATTTTTAAGATAGAAGTTTATTATGTTGTATGCAATGACAAAATAAACTACATGATTAAAAGTAATGATAGTTGACATTTTGTGCTTTTTCCCCACTGTATGCCTTTTTCCTCTGTACCCTAATAAGCTTTCATATGACACTCAGACAGTAGGCTGCAACTTCGCCTTTTCCTGGCGACTTTGATATGTGACTTCTTTTTTATTTCCGACACTGTGTTTTGTTGAACTTGAGCTTTCAAGTTTCTCCAACACACTATGTCCACTCGATCAACTTCCTTTTTTATTTGAACAAATAGTATGTTTTTCCTTTGCCTCCACTTGGTTATTCGCTGAAATTCTTATATTTTTCACATGCTTTTCCCATTGTCTTTTTACAGAAGGCTGAGCTTAAGGCGATTTATATTCATTTGCATATTCAAAAAGGCGTAATTCTGGGAGGAGTTGGGCGTTACATAAAGCGCGTGCACTGGCGCTTTTTTCACGCTGATTGGGATTTATGTAGCGGAAGAAGCGTGGAAGTTAGATCACAGATTCCAGCATCTGGATTTTTCTGTGCGTAAGCTTACAATTAGCTATTGTTAGCTACGCCATGTATATAGTCACAGTTTCCTTATGCCGTTTACATAAGGCCCCTGCTCTGTTACCAAGTTTAAACAGCTAAAGTGAGGTGTGCCAGGTAAGCCATGGAGTGACACTGCAATATTTACTGAGATGATAATGAAATTTGGAATCTTCTGTTGCCAGTTCTATCATTTAAGAATTTCATAAAATCTACACACGCTAATGTCTGCAGAAATTTTACATGGCAGTTCAGGATTCTCCAATAAAAGAGCTTTTTTATGCCTTGTAACACTGTCTCCTCGTGTACTTTGGAAGACCTGAAGCTTGATTGCCCTCCATCTTCGCGTCCTTTTACACAGTGAACAGTGTGAGTGCTCAGATAACACCAGGATGAGATTCCTTGTGCTTTATTTACTTTTGTTTAAAGACCAGCTACTGTATCTAAGGTGATGCCGAAGGTTATCGTAACAATGTGTGCCACACTATTCATTTTCTAAACTGCAGTTATATTGGTAAGGACAGGAACAGATAAATTTAGTCCTGAACAGAGATAGCGTCATTTAGTGGAGTAATACTTCAATTTTAAACATCACTCCTCCGTGCGTAATCGTGTGATTTTGATAGTGAGTTGGTCCATTAACAGACTAATATAAAACCTACTGACTTCAGCAGATGGAGTAAACCACTTGGTAAAAGGCGACAGTTTGTAAAATTAAAATCTCCCATCAACACAACATAATTATTAGCTAACTCAGATAAATGGCTGTCAAGGCTACACACTGCCAAAGGTGTACAGTAAAGTCTACAGTTGATGTGTCATTGCATTTATTTTGTAATAAATGTGCAAAAGTGTAAATAAATTATTTTAAAATGAGAGTTGACTATGTAATTATACTCACAACAAGGACAACGCGTTCACATTCCAGATACTTCCTGCATGGCGTTTGCATGTTCTCCCTTGTGCCTCCAGTTTCCTCCCACAGTCCACAGACATGCAGGTTAGGTGGTCTGGTAATAATGAATTGGCCTCTGTGTGTGTGTGGTGTGTGTGTGTGTGTGTGTTCGTCCTGCCATGGCCTTGCTCCCTGCTCTTGCTGGAAGAGGCTTCAGCTTCCCCGTGACCCTACTCAGGGTGTAGTGGGTTTGGAAAATGGATGGATGGATACTCTGAAATGACACAGATTTTAAGATATATGATTTATAAACACTGTGTGTATTAGACACACTACACTAATGAGGGAACTGTAGCAAGTCAATTATGTATAGAAAATTACTTCAACAATTATGTATATACCAGTATTGCTGCATAAATATTATTCTTTTTA
>NW_024377849.1:0-50000 GCF_016835505.1 Polypterus senegalus
GGAAAGCCTAGAAACTAATGGATGGGCAAGCCATGAGGTCTGGGGGGTGTGGGCCCACCTCGGAGGTTACAGTGGCTCAATTCATTGATGATCAATCGAATCATTGATTCCAAGAGGGGACTGGGTGGTCTCTTGGTCTGGAATCCCTGCAGATTTTATTTTTTTTCTCCAGCCCTTGGAGTTTTTTTTTTGATTTTTCTGTCCACCCTGGCCTTCGGACCTTACTTATTCTATGTTAATTAATGTTGACGTATGTTTATTTTTTATTGTGTCTTCTATTTTTCTATTCTTCATTTTGTAAAGCACTTTGAGCTACATTTCTTGTATGAAAATGTGCTATATAAATAAATGTTGGTATTGTTGAATGCTCTTCATCTTTTAAAATGAACGGTTCAATTGCTTGATGATTGATCAAAGGTCCAGGGTGGGAGATGAAACAGAAATGTTTCGGGAGGGGGGAACCTGGCTTATGAATGAGGAGGGCTGGCATTTGAGCTGTAGTTTTGTGTTCTGAACATCAGATGCTATGCATGTGCCCACACATGACAGCATGTGACATCCCAGCAGCCACTGAGTGCCGCCTGCTGCAGGGCTTCTTTGACGGAACCTTCACAGGGATGGTAAATTGGGGGGGAAAAAAAGACTTGGCTTCATTGATAGGTTTAAGACCTGGACTGTGTGGTCTTTACATTTTGATGTATTCTTTAAAATAGAACATCTGATATGAAACATCTGCCCGCACTCATTATTAGGGCTCTGACTACCAATACGTCTCCAATACTGAAGTTATTTTTATGGTGGCCACAACACTTAGCAGATTATCACATGGAACAGAGGATTTAGTCAGGTGAAGGTGAACAAAAATATGAAATGTTTAAGCTAATCCCACACAACCTTTCCGTTCAACCAGCTGCAAATAAGGTCAAATCATACACACAACCCTGGTATCTTGAAAATGTCCTCTTACCTGGAAAGTATCCACGACTCTGTGCAGGAACTCGATGACAAACAGGGGTGGCACCTCGCTCTGTATGACGGCCACAAAAAAGATCTTGTGCCTGTACACACTGATGAGGTAATGGTGTGGAGTGGGGATCACGGGTGGGACATTCTCTGGCTCTGACGCCCGCTCTTGCGCCTCAAAGAAGTAATCACACACGGAGCGGCTCACCACGCTTTTCCAGTGTTTCTCTAGAAAAATGTCCCCCGACGAGTTCACTAAAAACAGACTGTGGATCATGGCAGCACCTGGTCACAGCTGAAAGAAGGAGAGGACCCAGATTAGTAAGTGTTCAAATGAATGTCTCAGAATTTGCTTTTATTAGCCAACAAGGGGCCCGTCTTCAGCTTTCTTGAAGTTGCCCTGTCATAAGTTCAAAGGGTTATTACTGTCACATGCATAGAGTACAGTGACATTTTTACTTGCATGCACTAATCACCATGTAACACACTCTCTGGCACCATTATAAGTGAGGATAACCACCTTACCTCGAAACCTCTGCCTTTCTTACCTCAAAACATCTCTCAGCCCTACCTTGACATTTCTGCCTTTTTTATCTCGCAACGTCCCTCTTCCTTACTGCAACATTTCTCTCTGCCTCAAACCTTCTGTCCTCCTTACCGCAAAATGTAGATTTACCTCAAAAGTTGTGTCTTCCTTACCACAACATTTTACGCTACCTTACTGCAAAACGTCTGTGTTCCTTATTGCAAAATTTCTACCTGCTGTACCTCAAAACTTCTGTCAACCTTTTATCTCACATCTCCCATCTTACTTAATGCAAAATTTCTCTCTACCTCAAAACGTCTGTCTTGCTTATCTGAAACAACTACCTTACCGGTATGTTAGTAATGGAACATGAAATAAATGAAATATATTTGAACATCTATAATGACAAGTTAACAACAAAACATGAACTGAAATAAATGTAAACTACTGACTGAAAATGTTTATGTATAATAACTCGTAAGACACTTCCATAAGTTCAGGGGCATATAGAATAATACAAGAACCTCTCAAAATCAACAACACTCAACTTGATCATCACCCATAATGTGCTTCTGGGAAGCCCTCCAATTTTTCAAGATGCTGCTCAGTCTGACTTTTTCAAACAGCTCAGCCTCATGGCATTACTACGCTGGAGTGACCAGCTAATATCAGCTTTCCTGGACCAGTTGCTCTCCTTCTGCTTTTCTCACTCATATGCTCAGAATAATGTGCTCCCGCGCGGCGTAATGGTGCAGTGGTACCGCTACTGCCTCGAAACAAGGAGGCCCACCCTGCATGAAGTTTACATGTCCTCTCAGTGTCTGTGTGGGTTTCCTCCAAGTGCTCAAGTTTCTTCACACACGCTAAACACATGCAGGTTAGGGAGGCTGACGATACTAAATTCTCTAGTGTGTGTGTGTGTGTGTGTGTGTGTGTGTGTGTGTAGGGACTGTTCCTATCTTGTTTTCTTTGCTTGCTGGGATAGACTCCAGTTTCCTTGTGACCCAGCTCAGGGTAAAGTGGGTTTGGAAAACGGGTGGACGAAAGGATGGAATAATGAAACTGCACCTTGAATGTTTATAATTAAAACAAAACATCTATAAAATAACTGAATGGCACAGATGTTTGTCAGTTTCTCTCCTCTGATAAAGCTAGGAAAAAAAGGGTCTTGTTGGAACAGAACTGAACAAGAGAGCTGAAAAAATTGACGTCATAATGGAGGTGCTGTCCTCCCGGTGCCTGCACAACCTGGCAAATAAGACCATCTTATTAATAAGGAAACGGGCAGTGTGTGCTCGGTGTGTGGGTGTCTGTACGCCCTGCAGTGGGCTGGCACCCTGCCCGGGGTTTGTTTCCTGCCTTGCACCCTGCATTGGCTGGGATTGGCTCCAGCAGACCCCTCCTGTGACCCTGTAGTTAGGATATAGCGGGTTAGATAATGGATGGATGGATAAGCAAAGAAGCAGAAAAGAACAGTAGCCTGTCCAGAGCTACAGGTGCCAGGTCGCCACCTTAATGGAGAATTGAGCCATTTGTCTTAAGCCTGCATTATGGCCCGTCGCTAACAACCATCCAGAATCTACTAACAACCCCTTCTTACAAACCACCTCAGCTCTAGTGCCCATCCAGTACAGGCACCCCAATGCCCTTCTGTCTGTCTTTGAGCCATGAGCCTTCTTGCACAACATCTCACTGCTGCCTTCAAACTGTCCCATTAACCTTCCTTGCCAATCATCTGCAGCTCCTTTATTTCAGCATCAACACCTTTCCCTATTTGACACAATAAATCTCCTGTCGAGCCTTTACTCAGATTTAAGTCCATCCATCCATCCCCAACCAATCCGCTATATCCTAACGACAGGGTCACGGGGGTCTGCTGGAGCCAATCCCAGCCAACACAGGGCGCAAGGCAGGAAACAAACCCCGGGCAGGGCGCCAGCCCACCGCAGAGATTTAAGTCCACCCCAACTAATTTCTATTTATTGTGTACTCTCGTTAGAAACCTCATCACTCTTCAGACCCCTTGTACTTTCTTTTGCATGCCATCCCAGCTCTCTTCAATTTGCTTATTAACTTTCCACGTTCCCTGTAAATCTAAATCTCTGTCCATCCTTTGAAGATCTCTTCAGTCTATCTATCCATCCATCCATTATCCAACCCGCTTTATCCTAACTACAGGGTCAAGGGGGTCTGCTGGAGCCAATCTCTTCAGTCTATCGTATACCATTCTTAGCAATGCCCAATGAACCCAACAAATCGTTTGTGCAAGGCAGCCCACTCCTCTCCAGTATGCCAGTGACCCTGGCTGCGTGCTTTCTAGGCTCTTTTAAAGTCCGTTCTTTGCCAATCCCACTTCCCTATAGCGTGTTTTATCACCTTCTCCGAAAACCACCCTAGCCCTGTTTAATCCCATTGAAGATTCTTGCAGTCTTGTCGGTGTGCTTATCCTCTTTACACTGTCGACCTCCTGGCTTCAAGATACGCTCATATTCCCACCCGGTGTCTCCCTATCTTTAAAGCCCACCATCACCCATCGGCTTCTGTCGCTGCATCATTAGTAATTAAGAGGCCCGATGCAGCCTTGATGCTGGTCTTGTGACGGGCAGCTGACGACCCACTCATGGCGGAAATTAGAGCCGATGGAACAGTTGGAGTTTCTGGTGCTATCTACATCCTATCCAAACCCGACCGAGCCTTGTTTAGTTCAGCCCCGATCCCTCGTCGGCCTCTTACCCCGCTTCTCTGGTTGTTAACTCGGCGTTGACAGCTGTCCTGTTCCTCGAGCACCACTTCCTGTCTCGCGAATTCATTGATTCCCTGCCTACTCATTGGGCCCGCCCTCGAGAAGGTGATTGGCCGAAAAACGCACAAGTAATCCCCTGATTTGTGGTCATTGGGTAGACTTTGAGAACGTCCCGCCCTTACTTACATATAATTGGTGAAAGTTTTGTCACTTAAAGATTTTATCCACTCCGTATAGTCGCTTGAAAGAACCACACAGAAAAAAAGGAATCATTTAGTGATTTGTATCTTCCTGTTGTTTTGTTTTAATATGACCATATTATACATTATTTGCAAAACGGAAGTCTAATTCAACATGTCAGCATTTCTTTTGGTGGGCGCTGTACCAAATCGCAAGTGCCTGAAGACAAATGCCAGGGCAATGACAGCATGCAGGTGCCATATCCGTGATTTGTAAGCACTAATACAATTTATGTAGACGTATGCAGAATGAAGTCATGAAAGGGGTGGCCCATTTTAATTTAGGGGAAGGAACAAACAACTTCAAAATAACTAAAAAAAAAAAAAAGTACCGGCAGTAATGCAGAATGTTAAAACAAAGACTTACAAATTTCAGTTCATGCAAAACACGCGCAAAACTGTAATGAAAACATGGCCACGCAGAGTTTAATATGACATCAGGTAATTGATACTCTTAATGCACTGTTTTTACAACTGTGGACAGCAGAGTGCCGCAGTGAGCTGTGGGACAACTTCAGGGGTTCTGAGCCTGCGGGGTTCGAATTACACGTTCGGGTGCTGCTTGCTATCCTCCCGTGACTTTGAATGTGTATCTACATTAAGCTGCAGCTCCGTGTCACACCTGCATGCATTCTCTGAACCTGCATTACGGAAATTCAAGGTAAGGAGAACCGACCCTGCAGTAGCCAGGCTGGCACGAACCCCGAGCAGCATACCACTCTGTTGTAAGGCACCGTTTCCTTTATGCCAGTCAATGAGCAACTAATTAACCAGTGAGCGAAACACGAGTGAGTACCAAACCATGAATGAGTGGCGGGGTTTGTTCTCTTGTGGTCTCCTACTGCAGTCTGAATTAAAATCACACTGAAAAGCAGACGATGAAAATAAGCTTTGCGTTATTGAATGAAATTGGTGGGATTTTATACAAGCCGTTACTGTGTGCTGGATTCGGTACCAAAGTCCTATTTCTCTCTATCTGAGCCTCAAGATCCAGTTGTTTTTTAAAGGCTATGTGTTAAAGTACAGTCTTTGTTGATTTAAATTTTTATAATTCTTAAAATAATATTAAAAAGCTTAGGCGTGTATAGTGTGTAAATAATGTGTTATGAGAACATGTTGATGATGAGTTATGTTCTGTGTTTTAATTGTTTTTAACTCCCTCCTCATGCAGAGTTGTAAGAACTGACGCCATTCTCCTTAGAAATTGTTCAAAATAATGGTATGATGAAATATTTTTTGTATTTTCTGCCATATACTTATGTCTATTATGTGATGTTTAAGTTGTTTTAATTATTATCTCAATAAAAAGTGCTTTAGATTTTTATCTGCTATCTAGAGTCTTTCCTATCGATGTATTATTTATATAGTGTCTTTCATATATATCCATTACATAGTGCATTTCCTATCAGTCTATAGATCATAAATCATCTTTCATAAATATATTGTGTACATTGCGCCTTTAATCCTTTCCTGTCTATCTTTCATATATAGTGCCCTTCATATTTTCATATTATAGTGTCTTTCATGTCTATCTATTATGAAGTGTTTTTGCTGTCTAGCTCAGTTTTATAGTTCCTTTCATATCTATCTATTACATAGTGTCTTTCATATCTAGCTAAAAACAAAGTGCTTTTGCGTCTATCTAGGGTCTTTCCCATTTATCTCTCTGTTATATAGTGCCTTTCACATCTATCTTTTATATAGTGATTTTGCTACCTATCTATATACTGTATCTATCTATGCGGTGTCCCGTGAAGTGTGTGAAGGCATGCAGGTCAGTGGCCCGTAATTCCAGGGCAAGCTATTGTCCTGTATAAACGTTAATAGTCCAGTTATGTTACATTAACTGCCGGTTCTCCTAACTTTAAATCTTCAAGAAATGAGGTTAAAGTTAGCTTCTTTCTCGGCTGGCTGCTTATTCGCTCCCAACTGCTTATTCCCGAGTAGCGACCTGTGTTTTTCCTATAGCTTGTGTAGATCAGTTAGACACTGGGAGTGTGCCAGCTTTGCCAGTCTGTTTGACTCAGGAACCGACGTTAGGCTGGACAAACCTTAACTGCAACTTCACAAAGGAATGTGTGTTTTCTCAAAAGTGAAAATGATGGTGACCCACTGTGATGTAACTCTTGTATTTATATAAATGTGGAACATTATTTTTAGAGGGCGGCTCCCCGGGTCCTCCCTGCGTGGAGTTTGCATGTTCTCCCCGTGTCTGCGTGGGTTTACTCCCACAGTCCAAAGACGTGCAGGTTAGGTGCTTTGGCGATCCCAAATTGTCTCTAGTGTGTGCTTGGTGCTTTAAATCTTCTACATTAACTGCAATTTTAGGTATTGTAATAACCATCCTGTCAGCAACCTTTAAACATTGTATTGTGTGTGTATGTGTCTGTGTCCTACGGTAGGCTGGCGCCCTGCCCGGGATTTGTTTCCTGCCTTCCGCCCTGTGCTGGCTGGGATTGGCTCCAGCAGACCCCAGTAGTTAGGATATAGCGGGTTGGATAATGGATGGACATTATTTTTACAACTAATGGATCGATCTTATTACGCTGATGAATCGATAAGCCTCCTTGCTGTTAATGTTAAATAAGTAACTGGTTTGCACAATCCTTGTGAATAAGTACTGTAGGTTACCTAGCAGAATAAGTAGCCAACTTTAGCCTCGTCTTCAAGGGCTGCTCCTTTGCCATCACAGCTGCAGTCTTTAGTAGTTGCCTTTGGTAAAAACAAACCACCGTTGTTTACGACCATGCATTCTCTGAGCCCTTTCACCATTATAGCGTTGGAAAAAGTCCGAGACTAACTGGGTAACTTTGGCCGCATGTATGAACTAACCCAGTCTGTCGCCGCGCCGGGCATTTATCTACAGTCCCCACATCACCCCCAGGATTTGAATTTGGATTAAGTCGAGATTGGCTTTACTCACATGAACTGGATTTAGAAAATAACCAGGAATGGGAATTTCAGCTCCACAAAAACAGAATGCATTGCAAGTAATCGGGTTGTACAAAAAGATTGAGGGGAAGAAAAAAAAAAAAATGAGAGGACGTCCTTCTACGGGGTGGTCCAGATCTAATAATGCAGATCCAGATCGTCTGGATGACTTTGATTTATGTGGGGACGATTCTTCATGTCGTCAATTCGCACACTTCTCGATGGTCCGGGATTTTTCGGATGATTTTCTATGTGATAAACTTAAGTTATAGCGTAATGAAATTGGGAACTGTACCGCAAACTCTCAGGCACTGATCACCGTTAACTGATCGTATTCTCAAAGCGTTGTGGGCGGAGGCAGGCCAGCAGTCCATCGGAGGGCCAACGCACACCCACGTCGACACTAACACGCTAATTTGGAGCTGGCAGTTTACTTGATTTGCACGTGGACAATGTCCGGCCACGGAACTCAGACTAGACACCCTAAACTCGTGAGGTGGTAGCTCTACTCATCACCGTTATTACTACTTTTTATATGTAACGTTGTGTAATATTGCATGATTCAAAATAGTTTTACGTTAAAACTATCATGGCGAATTTATTGAGGTTCAGTGGTTAATACATTGTTAAAATGAGTTTAATTAATTAAGTTAGCCGAACTGAAGCAACGAAGAAAAAACTGCAAACTTGAAACAAAGAAGAAATCATTTTGGCTTGGTAGACTTCCCTCTAGTGGACAAAGAGAAAACAGCACTGGTTACAACTAGAGCGCAGATAGAGGAGAATTGAGACAAACTACGAAGAGGTCTATGAAAGATTTAAGTTAGTTTAATTTAGGAAAATTCGTTTTTAGATGCAGTATAATTTGTTAATGCATTAACATTATATTCATTCCTCTACGAATTCATCTATCTAGTTATTTAATGAACATACTGTGCCATGAAAAAGTATTTGGCCCCTTCCTGATTTCCTCCATTTTTGTTGTTCTTAACACAGTTGTTGCTGACTTCCAAACAAATTTAGAATAATGTAAAAAGACAACCAGAGTAAGCACAACATACAGTTTTAAAATGATAATTCGATTTCTTGCAGGAAAAACTCATCAACACTTTTATCATTCACATGAAATAGTAATTGCCCCAGAGTCTCTTGATCATCCAGTGAACCAATTTAAAATGACAAAGGCTTCAGTTAGACTCGGTCAATTGCTGCTCGCCATATTTATTCTAATCATAATTGAAAATAAAACTTTTCCAGCAGTGTGAAGTTGGCTAAAAGGTTCCAACAAAAGTACACCATGCTTTGATTAAAAGAAATTCCAGAAGACCTGAGAAAGAAAGTCACCAAAATATATCAATCAGGAAAGGGTTACAAAGCAATCTCTAAAACCAGCAAACCACTGTGAGAGCCATCATCTCCAAATGGAGAAAACCTGGAATAGTGGGAAATCTGTCATGGAGCTGCTGACCTAGTAACATTACTTAAAAAATGCACAGAAAACTCATCTGGGAAGATCCCAGGCAAACACCTAAGGAACTGCAGGCCTCTCTCATCTCAGTTCATGTCAGCGTTCATAATTCCACCATTAGAAAGATACTGGACAAGAATGGCATCCATGGGGGAGTTGCAAGGCAAAAACCACTGCTAAACTAGAGAAACATAAAGTCTCATCTAACGTTTGCCAAAAACCTCCCTTATTATTCCCAAATATCTGGGATAATGTGCTGTGGACCGATGAGCCCAAAGTGGGACTTTTTGGAAGACTGGTTTCTGTTACATCTGGTGTAAAGCTAACATGGCTTTCCGCAGTCAAGCATGGTGATGTTACTGTGATGGTGTGGAGATGCTTTGCTGCTTCTGGGCCTATGCGATCTACCATAGTTGAGGGAAGCATACATTCAGCTGGAAAGTAGTGAAGGAAAATGTCTGGTCATCAATCCATGAAGCTCAGGCACCACTGGGTTATGCAGCAGGACAAGAGCAAGTCCACCTCTGAATGGCCTATGTAAAATCCTGACTTGAACCCCATTGAGATGTTGTGACAAGACCTTAAATGGACGATTCATAGTTGGAAGCCCCCCAATGTGGCTAAATTAAAACAATGTTTTAGAAAAGAGTGGGCCAAGAAATGTCTCCACAGCGCTGCCAAAGACTGACCTCCAGTGACCGCAAGCGTTTGATTGCAGTTGTAGCTGCTAAAGGTTTAAGGGGTATTACTTTTTCACATCGGTGACACAGGTGTTGCTAAACTATTTTCCTTCGACAAATCAAAATCAGACTTTAAAATGTGTGTCGTATTTACTCATTTTGTCTGTTGTATTATACTACGTTTGTTTGTAGACCAGAAACAAAGTGTTATGAATAAGCAAAAAAAAAAAAAATAGAAGAAATCAGGAAGGGGCAAATCATTTTTCACATCACTGTAGTATATTTTAAGAATGCAGGGAAGCTGGAGCTAATTAGGGGGGCACTGGGTGCAAGACAGAATAGGTGGGCCACTTTACTTGAAAACTCACACACTCATACCAGGCACTTATGGAGTTACTACGGCTAAATGTCTTATGGATACGGGAGAAAACCCTGCCAGCCCAAAAGAGAGCCAAATATTAGACAAAATGCCCTATATGCCCTCTAAAGCTTCACTTTTACTCAGCTTATGAAACATCTTACTTCAGTTCAGGGTCGTGGGGAGCCAAAATCGTTTTGGCTATGTTGTTTGCTGAAACCAACCTGGATGGGATGGCAGTTCATCACAGGCCACATTTACCCCCAGTGTTTGAAGTGGGGGCAGTGAACAGTCAGGTTACATAGTTCTGCTGTCTCTAATGTTTTAATATACAGTAAGTGTACCCTCTCTTCTTACACTATCACTTTGCTTTCTAAAACCTTGCTTGTACGTCCCATGCTGGTCCTGCACCTTGCAGGTTTGCGAAGCCTTTTTTCTTATGTTTCAAATCAAAGGAGGATACACAAGAATAGTTCTGATTGGTGGATTTCAAGTCTGAGGAGTTCTAATTGGTCACTTTAACTCATGGGAGGGGTTCATTGTTTGCTGTATAGAACTGTTCAATAGATGCTGTGAGCGCCTGCCTACAGAAATAAGCTCTCATCCATCCATCCACTATCCAACCTGCTATATCCTAACTACAGGGTCACGGGGGTCTGCTGGAGCCAATCCCAGCCAACACAGTGCACAAGGCAGGAAACAAACCCCGGGCAGGGTGCCAGCCCACCGCAGGGTACACACACCAAGCACACACTAGGGACATTTTAGGATCACCAATTCACCTAACGTGCACATGAATGATAAAATGAAAGAGGGTGGATAAAGCTGTGCCAAGCTGCAATATGACCACAAACCCCAGAGATCCTTTAGCACAGCCTCTCTTTGTTCCCCACGGTAAAGGAGGCAGGAAATTCTGAAAGCCACAACACCACATCTGAGCAAAACAATCTTCCAGAATGCCAATGGAGCAGTTTGGTTATTTAAAAAAAAAAAAAAGTTATGACTGGCTATTAGTTCATAGTGGTGAAGTGGGATGTAGCACATGCAGGTCGCCGAACTTGCAAGGCCCATCTACAAGACAAGAACTTAAACTGTCAGATAAATGGAGTGAGTGCTTTGTCTGCTGTAATAATGCAGAAAGAGCTAGTCAACATACACAACTAAGGAATATGATAAATATTGGCAAGGAATCAGAACAGCATGTAAGAAAACAAGAAATAATGCATCTGCTGTGAATTTGATTATAACGTGTAGGCTTTTTACCTTCATGATTGCCTCACGAGCATCAACACCAATATTACATAAGAAATGTCATCATTTGCAGCTCTGATGGTGGTGGTGGAAAATGTTGACTTAACCGCCACTCGAGAATCTCCCATAAATGCTCATTTGGCAGAGGTCTGTTGGACGGGAAGGCCAAGTTCTACCTTTAACATTGTTGTGATGGTCTACAACACATTTCCAGACTAATGGTGTCCCATTTAAGCCAACACTTTCATCCTGGAAGACAGCACCAGCATCGAGACGGAAATGCATCACCACAGGATGAATCTGAACCCCCGGTTTGCATTTGAAGTTTTATTCAATACAGCATATTCATTTCTCTTTCCCATCCCACAGTTTACTCCACTGAATATCGAGGATTGGAAGTGAATCTTGTGGAAATCCAAAATTTTCCAAACTTTGATAACAGTTTATTGTAAACTGGATCCTGAGCGATAAGGAAACTGGAACAAATGTGAACCTTATGCTGTTTAGAAGACAAACAGAAACATTCTGAGACACATTGTCTATTAATCTCCAAGTTCAGTGTATACGCTAAGTACAGTACAACTGACTTTGCTAAGGCCTTTGACATCGTCATTCAAACAAGGCAGTGCAGTGCCATCTTGATCTAAATGTGAGACCAGTGCCGTATTTATCAAGTGTCTTAGAATTACTAAAAAGGAATTGCACTAAACATCTGACTAGGATAAGAATTTGTCCTACCTCAGAGTAGGAAATACACCCACATCCAGCAAAAAGTAGGAATTCAGATCTGAGAATAAATGACATCACGATTTAATTTGGATCTGATTAGGTTCACTGGTGACTTCATATTGGCCCCTTGTGGATGTGTGCATGAGTGTCATCAACATTAAAAGTGGTTCTTGCCTCACTCCTATGGCACAAAAAAATGCATTTGACATTTTCAGAAAATTTCTACTGGGCACAGACCCACACACCAGGCACACACTAGGGACAATGTAGGATCACCAATGCACCTAACCTGCATGTCTTTGGACTGTGGGAGAAAACCCACGCAGACACGGGGAGAACATGCAAACTCCACGCAGGGAGGACCTGGGAAGTTAACCCTGGTCTCCTAACTGCGAGACAGCAGCGCTACCCACTGTGCCACCGTGCCTCCCTTTATATATATGTATATTATCCATCCATCCATTTTCCAACCCGCTATATCCTAACTACAGGGTCGTGGGGGTCTGCTGGAGCCAATCCCAGCCAACACAGGGCATAAGGCAGGAATAAACCCCAGGCAGGGCATCAGCTGACTGCAGGGCACACACACACACACACACCAGGCACACACTAGGGACAATGTAGGATCACCAAGGCACCTAACCTGCATGTCTTTGGACTGTGGTAGGAAACCCACGCAGACACGGGGAGAACATGCAAACTCCACGCAGGGAGGACCAGGGAAGTTAACCCTGGTCTCCTAACTGCAAGACAGCAGCGCTACCCACTGTGCCACCGTGCCACCCTAAATGTTCCATGAAAATACTCAGAAATGCCCTTCAAGAGTAAGGAAGACTAAAAGCCTCTGGCTTATTATGAACTAAAGAACTCCTAAACACCAGAGTTGCAAAAATACTCAAGAATGACCAGTAGGAGGGGGTTGAAAATGGTCAAACCCCAGATAATCAGAAAAAAGGGAAAATGCTGAATCTTTATAAATAAGCAGATTTATTATCACAAGTAATGTCTGTTACAAAATAAAGCTCCAAGGAATACAATAGGCAAAGCAAAGTTGCCTGAAAAGGAAAAGGCAATGCAGATAATAATAATAATAATAATAATAATAATAATTCTTTGCATTTATATATGCAAACAAGTTTCAATGCACAGGTCAGGGAATCATCAAAAAAACAGAGCAAATGTTCAAAAATCCAGTAAGTCATGAAAGCACAGAATAAACATAAGAGAACTTGCCAGGCATTGAGTGCATTCAATGAACTGCAAGGGACTGTTGGTTTTCCTCAGCTTTTATAGGGCTCAAGTTAGTTTCTTGTGGTAATGGGTATATTTAGGGAACCACCCGCAAGACACATAGCACTAGATACATAAACATAAAGAAACCACATGAATGACAATATTAACATTAAAAATTAGCAAAACAGTGATAAAATAGGCATTTGAACCACAGCCAGTGGGGCTGAAACATCACATAGTCCCCTCCTTAAAGGGTAGCTTCAAAGACACCCTTATCCTTCTCCTACCTGTCACCTGTGGGAAAGGCAAAAAGGGAAGACTTTGGCCAAGCAGCAACTCTGGAGCATCCCCACCTGGCAGTCCTAAATGGGCAGCCAAGACAGGCAGACCATCTCCTGGTGGCACCACCTGGACAGCCAAGACCACCTCCTGGCAGCAAGGACTGGATAGCAAGATGACTACCACCTGGCTGGGGTAGATGTGAGATGTAGGTGAGTCTGAGGAGAAAATACTCACCTTAGTACAGTTCAAGTCTATAGGGGTCACAGGCTAACTTAAGCATTGAAACAGACCCCAGTTCAAGCAGAACGCCCCCTCCTGGGATTGTGATGGCAGGAAGAGACTCTTGACATAGGAGCTGCGGCACAGCCATCAGACCAGGCAATACTTTTGCAACAATTCCTAAAAACAGTTAGGAACATCGCCCACACTCCCAATGGAGTTCGATATCATGTCTGCACTCCTGGCAGACTTTGGCGCAACTTTGGTGACTTTCGGAGGCCTTGCCTTTACCACAACTACCGGAAGATTCAGATCCTTAACTACAGTAGCAGGTGGATAGATGAAATGGCATGTCTTGGGGCGGATGGCTTAATGGTAGTGGTGGCGAAAAAGTGCGGAGATGAAGGGTAGAAACAGTGGCAAATACAGAAGACTGTTCTGACCGGTTGGTGTGTATACTGTACACTCTTCATACCATGTTGTAGCGATGGCAGCCGGTTTACTTGTACCAGCAGTGACAGGCTTTGCTTTCTGGTGGGTCTCAACAGCTTTTGGAGTATAGCTCTCCAACAGCCATTTAATGTTGGCCTCATACACGCAGACCTTATCTGCCAAATCAAAAAACTCATTGTCATCTTTCAGATCACATATTCTGACCAGGAAAGACAGAGGCCTTAACTAGCTTGTCCTATAAGCCCATAGGATCAGAAGCAAGCCAGAATTCTGAGCACCACGGTAATTTCAGAAATAGCCATCCACCAGGTCGAGAAGCTTCTTTAAAAACTGCATCTCTGTGCATTGAGCTGCTGCAAAGTTGACTTTTTTATTTTGTGGTGGTTCATTTTATTATGAACTGAAGAGTTCCTAAGCACCAGAGTCCCAAAAAAACCCAAAATTACCCAACACAGCGGGGAACCATCAAACCCCGATTAGTTAGAAAAAGGGCAAATGCTACATCTTTATAAATAAATAAGATTTCTTGTCACAAAAAATGCTCTGTCACAAAATAAAACTCCAAGCAGCACAAGAAAGAAAAGGAGTTGCCTGAAAAGTTAAAGACAATCGAGAGGCAAACGAGTCTGAATACACAAATCAGAGAATGGTTGAAAAACAGTGCAAAAAGTTAAAACAGAATACAGTAAATCACAAAAGCACAGAAAGACAACACTATGGGTTTTCCTCAGCCTTTATACAGCAGTCTCTTCCAGTAATGGGTAGGCAGCCCAGCCTCTTGGGTAACCACCTATACCAAAGGCATACCAAACATAGCAGCAGACACAAACATAAAGACACTAACTGCATGATTAAGAATGTTAACTTAACAAATTAACAAATTAGTGATAAAATAGACATCTGAACACCAGCCAGGGGAGAATCTCTGACTGAAACATGACACCTATACAGTGTAATTCTACTTATAAAGGACAAAGACATGAGGACCAGCCGGGTATTCCATTTAATGTATAGAAATCAAAATTAAATTAAATGATGCAAAGGAAGGGATGTTTCATGTCCTGTGTGTTTGATTTTGACTTTTTGGATTTTGATATTCTTTGTTAATCCCCAAGAGGAAATTGTCTTTTCACATGACCTTTGGAGGTCAGAGCACAGGGTCAGCCATTGTACAGTGCCCCAGAGCAATTTTCAGCCATCTAGGAAAAAGGTTTTCTCTGTCGCAGAGTTCTGTTAACTAAGCCAGCATTGTCTGAATGGGCTCCGACGTCCATTGCCTTCACTGTTCAAGGATGTTCAAGGCTATACTAGAAGTGGTGTCACGACTCATCCCAGCAGTTCTCTCCTGGTGTATAAGGAGCAGAGATGAGGTTGTCACTGTTCACTTTTGCCCCGTCACTGTACATGGTTGTCTTACCTCATCAGAGCAGTTGAGATGCTCCCCGAGTACTTGCATGAGACAACAGGCAACCAAAAATATTTTATAATAAAGAATGTATATTTAGAATAAAAATAAGAAAAAAACAAGGAAAAGGAAAAAAAGACACAAGTGAGTTGCCATAAAAAGCTAACAAGTCCAAAACAAAATTCTAAACTAAGAAACCCTAAATGTTCCTTCTCACAGACCCTATACTGGGTCCAATTCCTCCACCTCAATAAAACGGTGGACTGCAGTCCCTCAGCAGTGACATCATGGTAGCCCCTTGAGGTTCCATCCAAAAAACACAAGGAACATACAGAAGGAAATACAAGTGTGGGCCAAAGTAGGTTTACAGTTGTTTGTGTGGAAAAAGACATGTAGGCTATTTTTGAAGTCTTCTTGCTAATAACAAGAAGAAGAAGAAGACAAATAATACAAATAAATGATACAGTAATAAATACATAAATAATACAAGAATAATCAGTGTTTCACATGCTCACCAGAGTAAACCTACTTTTGCCCGCCCCTGTAAATAATACATAAATACTAAATAACAAATAAACATACTAATTTGAACAAAATTTGCATAAATCAGTGTTTCCCAACCTCGGTCCTGGGGACGCCCTGTGGCTGCAGGTTTTGTTCCAACCAGCTTCTGTTTTTAATTGGACTCCTGGGCTAATTAAGTGAAATGTTATTTCTGTGTTTTGGGAACAATATAGAAATTAGAAAACTAAGTTTGGTTTAAAAAATATATATATATATATATATATTAAAATGTACCAAGCAGTTATATGGGAATAATTTATTTTTTCTTTTTAACAATATTTTCATCTAGATTTTCACTCTGCCTTTCTAGGTGTTCTAATTGCTTAATTAATCCATTATTTACTAAGTAGTAGGTCTGACGCTAAAGTACTTGCAGCTTTTGATTATTCATTGTGTTGTTTGCCATCATGTCTGCTCTGCTTATTTTTATTTTATTTTATAAACGTAAAAATCATGCTGCTGTGCTTTTCTGGATAGATAGATAGATAGATAGATAGATAGATAGATAGATAGATAGATAGATAGATAGATAGATAGATAGATAGATAGATAGATAGATAGATAGATAGATACTTTATTAATCTCAAAGGGGAAATTCACATACTCCAGCAGCAGCATACTGATGAAGACAATATTAATTAAAGAGTGATAAAAGTGTAGTGCAAGTTAAAAAATGCAAGGTAGAGAGTGTGAGGCAGGTAAAAGATACAATAACTTTGTATAACGTTAACGTTTACCTCCCCGGGTGGAATTGAAGAGTCGCATATTGTGGAGGAGGAATGATCTCCTCAGTCTGTCAGTGGAGCAGGACGGTGACAGCAGTCTGTCACTGAAGCTGCTCCTCTGTCTGGAGATGATCCTGTTCAGTGGATGCAGTGGATTCTCCATGATTGACAGGAGTCTGCTCAGTGCCTGTCTCTCTGCCACGGATGTTAAACTGTCCAGCTTCATTCCTACAATAGAGCCTGCCTTCCTCATCAGTTTGTCCAGGCATGAGGTGTCCATCTTCTTTATGCTGCCTCCCCAGCACACCACCGCTAAAGAGGGTGCTTGCCACAACCATCTAATAGAACATCTGCAGCATCTTATTGCAGAATTTGAAGGACGCCAGCCTTCTAAGAAAGTTTAGTCGGCTCTGTCCTCTCTTTCAAAGAGCATCAGTATTGGCAGTCCAGTCCAATTTATCGTCCAGCTGCACTCCCAGATATTTATAGGTCTGCACACAGTCTCCTCTGATGATCACGGGGTCCATCAGGGGCCTGGGCCTCCTAAAATCCACCACCAGTTCCTTGGTTTTGCTGGTGTTCAGTTGTAGGTGGTTTGAGTCGCACCATTTAACAAAGACCTTGATTAGGTTCCTATACTCCTTCTCCTGCTCACTCCTGATGCAGCCCACGATAGCAGTGTCATCAGCGAACCTTTGCACGTGACAGGACTCCGAGTTGTACTGAAAGTCCAATGTATATAGGCTGAAGAGGACCGGAGAAAGCACAGTCGCCTGCGGTGCTCTTGTGCTGGTGACCACCATGTCAGACCTGCAGTTGAGCTGAATGTCACGATGGTGCAGAAAGGATAGTTTCAATGTCCCACATTGCTTAGACTTTCATTTCTGGCCAGGGTGCTTTCTGTGTTGCAGAGCAGACTCCAATTATTAGAAAAGGCAACATGGTAGACTTGTGACTTTGAATAGCCTTGGTGTCTGTGTGTGCACCAGAGCAGGAAAATTTTTACTAAAAATTTTTACTAAAATGAAAGATTCACTGTTTACTAAACAGATTTTAGAAATTAACAGCAGGCAAACTACCAGATGTACACAAGGTTTGTAGTTTACTTTAACTGGCTAACAAATAACATTACACTTTATTCAACCTGAGTTTATGGTAAGCTGCATTCTATAATTAGTGCGGGGGGGCATAAAAGATTTCAATAATATCTTCACTACAGACTTTACACTGTCACAGCATAGCAGTTTGCAAAATGCTTAAAACAATTACATGAATCTTGAATTTTTAAAGAATCTACGTTATGGTGCCCACCATCTCAGCAGTTTTTGACTGTACAGTGGACGACCCCTGTGAAAACTGGAGCAGACCCAGGACTAGAAAAATGACGGGCTTCTCTAAATCAATGGCAGTCCTGAAGTGAGAGAGCAACGTGTGAGAGGTGCTCTTACTTTTATTTCCTTTTACTCTGCAAGTAGTGTAACAAAAAGTTGTGCAATGCAAATGCCTGAGCATCATTATAGGAAAGTTTTAACTCCCACTCATTTTTCATGTGATACATATCAGTGGAAATTGAAATAAATGGTATGTTTCATGGTAACAGAACAAAATATCTCAATGCACAGTGTAGTAAATTCATGTTAGGTTGGGAGCATACAGTGACACAGCAGTAAAGAACATTAGAAAATACCAAGCCACTCACCACTATGACATTTACTGCAGTTCTGTTCATTCGATTATATAATGCTTTTCCTATTTATCTGTCTGTGTGAGTGTGTGAAAATGCATTTCCATCAGTGTTGGTCATAAACAGTGAATGACTCTATGTCCGGTATGACGATAACACTGCGGACCATTTTACTGTACATTATCCTCGGAAGGGCTGTGCCTTCAAGTCCCCTCTTTTATTCTTCACAGGACGTCTGTGTTAACCTGACTGCTATTATCCAGATAGACATTTCCTTCCTTCCTCATACATGATCATTCCTTAAATATACAGTAAACCAAAATCATAAGCGAGTAAAACTGCTAATGTCTTTTTACAGCATGCAACAGTAGCTCACAGTCCATTCACAAAGTATTCAGACCCATTCACGTTTATAGATTTCATTTTAAAATTTACAAAATTTGCCATTTTTAACCATCAATCTACACTCAATAACCTATACCTGTTTTCAGAAAACTTTGAAATTAAAGAAACAGAAACAAAAAAACAGACATCAATAGCAATACTTTCATAAGGGGCGAAATCATGCAGAACAGCCTGTAAGGATTTAACAACCAAATCAGAAGGCTTTACATGTATGAAACATTCAGTAAGAGAAAGGTTAGATAAGGGACTACTGTACATCTGACCCATTTACACTTAGGAATGTTTCCCAAATAATATTAGAAAGAAAAAAAAAATTGATCAGAAATAAAGTTGTACAATTAATAGTTTGTTCTCAGAAAATAAAATAACATCCTTTAATTCTATAAATAAAGTAACCCAATTCCTGGGCAAACCAAGTAGACATTTCTTTCCAGAAGTTCCTGGTGACGGGGCAATCAAAAAAATAAATAATAATAATATCAATAATAAAATAAAAATTTGTTGAACTCCTTGTGGTTGTGAATGGCAAAATGTGTAATTAATTTCTACTGTATATCTGGTAAAATGTGACTTATAATTAACATAATGAACATATAATTAACATTCACAAGACCTTTGTTAACGAAGGATAATTCTTAGCAATGAAGTAACCTTTCTGCCAGTTAATTGTAACATTAATAACGCCTACACATAATCAATACATTCCTGGATTAATCTGACATAAGACCGACCTATAAATGTATTATTGCATTTTCGTTCCAAAATATTTTGAGTGCCAATCAATCAGGGTGGCTTGGGGCAATTGCATGATGACGCTTACATAAATATAAAAAGTAATACCATTCAAAATTGAATCAAAGAAATGATATGGATGGGCGGCACGGTGGCACAGTGGTAGCGCTGCTGCCTCGCAGTTAGGAGACCCGGGTTCGCTTCCCGGGTCCTCCCTGCGTGGAGTTTGCATGTTCTCCCGTGTCTGCGTGGGTTTCCTCCGGGCGCTCCGGTTTCCTCCCACTATCCAAAGACATGCAGGTTAGGTGGATTGGCGATTCTAAATTGTCCCTAGTGTGTGCTTGGTGTGTGGGTGTGTTTGTGTGTGTCCTGCGGTGGGTTGGCACCCTGCCCAGGATTGGTTCCTGCCCTGTGTTGGCTGGGATTGGCTCCAGCAGACCCCCGTGACCCTGTATTCGGATTCAGCGGGTTAGTAAATGGATGGATGGAAATGATATGGAGAAATTATATTTTTATATAAACGTGTGGTTGTCTAAAATACAGCCGTCAATATCAAACAAATCCCAAATAAACTCAAGCCTCTAAAAGTAATGGCTTATTTATATACAAAATACATCTATTATTCCAAATGGTGCCATTTATTTTGTGAAAAATCATTTATAAAACAGTTTTGTTGCCCTTAGTGCTTCAGCATAGAAATCTGACGAAAAACCGAACAGCTTCTTACATTCAAAGTCGCACCGAACAAGAAAAATCAAGGCCACCACTATCTCTTAAAGATTATTCTTGCAATATGAGTCAAATGTAACACATTATGCAACAAATTTTCTTGATCCGCACAATTCTAAATGCATTCACTAAACTACTAATACTTCAAGATGAAATTCTGTAAAGTGAGTTTGAGTGTTCACTAGGAAAGTACATCAATCAATCAACATTTAACTATATAGCACATATTCATACAAAAAAATGTAGCTCAAAGTGCTTTACAAAATGAAGAATAGAAAAATAGAAGACACAATAAAAGATAAACATAAGTCAACATTAATTAACATAGAATAAGAGTAAGGTCCAATGGCCAGGGTGGACAGAAAAAACAAAAAAAAAACTCCAAAGGCTGGAGAAAAAAATAAAATCTGTAGGGTTCCAGACCATGAGACCGCCCAGTCCCCTCTGGGCAATCTACCTAACATAAGTCAAACAGTCCTCTTTGTATTTAGGGTTTTCATGGAAGGACCTGATGATGATGGTCACGTAGACTTCTAGCTTTCAGTCCATCAATGTTGGAGCATCATGATGCTTTGAGTAGGTGGTGGTGGCGGCCTGCGCCACCACAAAGAAACCGGAAAAAGAAACAGAAGAGAGAGTTGGGGTCAGTATGGATTTTGGAGCCACTGTGAATTAATTATTATGATGAATTGAACATACAGAGTATCAGTATTAAGTTAAAGTGACGTTAGGAGAAGGCCATGTTAAAGTAATGTGTTTTCAGCAGTGTTTTAAAGTGCTCTACTGTATTTGCCTGGCGAATTCCTATTGGCAGGCTATTCCAGATTTTAGGTGCATAACAGCAGAAGGCCACCTCACCACTTCTTTTAAGTTTAGCTTTTGGAATTCTAAGGAGACACTCATTTGAAGATCTAAGGTTACGATTTGGAATATAACGTGTCAGGCATTCCGATATATAAGATGGAGCGAGATTATTTAAGGCTTTATAAACCATAAGCAGTATTTTAAAGTCAATCCTGAATGACACAGGCAACCAGTGTAGTGACATCAAAACTGGAGAAATGTGTTCGGATTTTCTTTTCCCAGTTAGGATTCTAGCAGCTGCATTCTGCACTTGTTGCAAGTGATTTGTCTTTTTTGGGTAGTCCTGAGAGGAGTGCGTTACAGTAATCTAGTCTACTGAAAACAAAAGCGTGAATTAATTTCTCCGCATCTTTCAATGATATAAGAGGTCTAACTTTTGCTATGTTTCTTAAGTGAAAAAATGCTGTCCTAGTGGTCTGATGAATATGCGATTTAAAATTCAGATTACAGTCAACGGTTACCCCTAAATTTTTTACTTCCGTCTTAGCTTTTAATCCTAGTGCATCAAGTTTATTTCTGATAACCTCGCTGAATCCATTATTGCCAATTGCTAAAATTTCAGTTTTCTCTTTATTTAGTTTGAGAAAATTACTATTCATCCATTCTGAGATACAAGTCAGACATTGTGTTAGTGAATCAAGAGAGTCGGAGTCATCAGGTGCTATTGATAAGTACAGCTGTGTGTCATCAGCATAGCTGTGGTAGCTCACGTTGTAACCTGAGATAATCTGACCTAACGGAAGCATGTAGATTGATACATTGATAACAACGATAAAAATATTGTCTAGTATTGTTTTATATTTAGTGCGATACAGCACATTCCTTGTGGATACATTAATAATTTATGCTTGCATGGCTTATTCGGATTGGCTTCTGATTAAAATTTTTTGATACCCTGGTTGTTATTAATGAACGATCCTGTAAACCAGTTCGTTTGCACCATATATGGAGACTGGACTAATGTTAATAAACTGACCTTTCCCTGAGAAAAATTGAGTGGTCGACTGTCACCCTCTCTTCTCTCATTCAAGCTTTCTTTGCCTTAAATTTCTGAAACTCGAAGCTTCAAAACTTCAGTCAAAGCGAAACAAAATAAATTTTACGTTGCTGTCTGCGGTATCCGATTTTACCGCTCTACGATTCAATTGAAGAAAATGAGAAACGGGCGGAACTATTCTGACTACACAGAGGGGCGAATACAATATTGAGACTGCCTGGATGGCTACTTTTGCAAAAAAAAAAAATCTAAAATGTAAGCAATATATTGTTTAAATTATAATTTCAATAACAGGCTAATAAAAACCGATAAAATCATGTTTCGATTTTTGAAAGCCCCTGTTAGTCACGTGCTCTTGGAATCGTCCCTAAAGTCCCCCCTTGCGGCGCCCCGATTATGGAGCACCTGTCCTTAAGATCGTTTAGAATAGATGGAGGTCTCATTGAGTAGCTTAGGACATACTGGTGAACATTATCCGGTAATTTAGTCAGGCAGAAAACGTCAGCCAAACCCGTGTTCCGCAACCGAATATTTCCCGTAGGTGTCGCTGCAGCGTGATCTTTCAGCCCACTGCATCAAGCACCGGCTTGCCGACTGTCACCGCCACCTTCCCTCTAGTAATTTGTTAATAGGGCACCGTACGGTCGGCTGATGAGGTCAGAAAAACGTGTCCCGTTGCTCATTGGGCAAATGCAGCAGCTACCCTCGCAGGACTGGCTGAGACGTTCTTGCTCTAGTGTCCCGATTGGCCGAAAATCAGTGCTCTCAGTTTCTGGCTGAAGGCGGGATCTGGTGTCCTCTGGACGTGAACAACCTCTTCTGCGTGTGCCGAGAGACCCGAGAATTGATACGTCTGCTTAGTGTTCGTGACGCAGTGGCGCGGGCATCAATGTTTGTCCCTGAACACCTCGGTCTTAATACGAACTGAAGTGGTCACGCAGGCGTAAATGACCGTGCATGTCGTCAGTGCTCACTGCTGGAGGTCAGCAGCATCTGTAGTCGTCCCTGCTTGCGCACTTACTGAAAATTGTACCTCATAACGGTACTGCAATTTCATTTTTGTTAGAAAAAGCTGTCTTAGTGTATGTCATAACTGCAATAAAAAATGCGACACCTAATTGTGTTGATAGATCGCCGCGACTGAACTCAGGTTCATTTCTTTGTTGTCAATAGTGGGATTTTAACCCAGAGCCTCAAGGTTTTGAAATTCAAAGCCATAAATACTACGCCACATTCTTTTACAGCATAAATATGTACGGACACAAATATATGTTATAAATATATTTTCACATTATAAATATGCAAAAATATACAGTGGATTCAGAAAGTATTCAAAAGCTTTGACTTTTCTGCACCTTATTGTGTTGTAGATCTCATTTTAAACTGATAAAGTTGCCATTTGTTTCTCATTAATATTCACTCAGCAGCCCATAATGACAAAGTAAAAACATGTTTCCAGGAAAAAGGATTACAAATTTATTAAACTTCAACAGCTGACATCACTCATTCATATAAGTATTGAACCCCTTAATTCAGTACTTCGTAGAAGCCCCTTTGGCAGCAATTAAAACTTCAAGTCTTATTAGATACATTTCTACAAGCTTTGCACTCCTGGATTTGGACCGTTTATCCCATTCTTCCTGGCAGATCCTCTCAAGCTCTGTTAAATTGGATGAGAAGTGACTGTAAACTGCCATCTTCAGGTCTCTTCACAGATATTCTATGGTGTGTTTAAGTGTGGGCCTTTGCTGGCCACTCAAGGACAGTTAGAGATTTGATCTGAAGCCACTCCAGCATTATCTTGGCTGTTTGCTTCAGGTCATTGCCATTCAATCCATTGGTCTAGTTTGAGTTTGCTTGCACTCTGGAGCAGGTTTTCTTCAAGGATCTCTCTGTATTTTGCATCATTCATCTTTCCCTTAATTTTGAACAGTCTCACTGTTTCTGAAACTGAGAAGTACCCCTATAGCATGATGCTTCCACCACCATGTTTCACCATAGAGATGGTATTAGACAGGTGATGGGCAGTGCCTGGTCTTTGTCAAATATAGTGCCAGGAGTTCTGCCTAAAGAGTTCACTTTATGTCTCATTAGACCAGATAATCTTTTTCTTCATACTGTCAGAGTCCTTTAAATTCCCTCGTATTACTTTTACAAAAGAATGGCTTCTGTCTAGCCACTGTACCATATAACTTTAGGAAGAGTCCTGGTGGTTCCATACTTCTTCCATTTCACAATTATTAAGGCCACTGTGTTCCTAGGATCGTGTAATGCTTTAGAAATAGTTTTATCCCCTTTCCCCGACCTATGCCTCTCCATAATTTGATCACAGAGGTTTACATAGAGATACAGGACTTTGTGGTTTGGTTTTTGCCATGACATGTAGTGTGAATTGTGATACACGGTGTGGAATATGGCTGGCCATTCATCCCGGCCAATACCCCCAGGCCGCCAGATGGAGCTCTCCCTGCAGCATTGAGGTGCCTCGAAGACCAGCAGGGAATTCTGGACAATGGAGTTTTTATCCACAGCCGGCTGGATACCATGGGGGCCACTAGATGACGCTGCAGGGAGGAACGACGTTTATTTGCCTTACGCCCCGGAAGTATGTCCGAGTCACATGGACAAGGGGAATGACGTACTTCCGGGGTGAAGAAAAGGACTTTTGATCTGACCCGGAAATGATAGGAGATCACATGAACTGGGGATTGGAACACTTCCGGGTCAGGGATTATAAAAGGATTATGGGTGCTCCCATACAGTGAGCTGAGCTGGGTGGAAGGGTGGCAACGTGTCTGGGAGTGGAGGATTGTATTATTGAGTATTTGTATTGTATATTAATAAATATTGTGGAGAGGATGGTGCTTGGTGCACTGTGCAGAATAAATATAGTCTACTTTTGGACTTTTATCTGGTGTCTGGCGTCTTTGACAAGGGTTCAAGGGAGCGATAGCACCCCCTATCTGTCACAACGGGTACAGTACATACATGCCTTTCTAAATGAAGTCCAGTCCATGCAGATTGCCACAGGTCGACTCCAGTCAAGGTCTACACACATCTCAAGGAGAATTAAAACAAACAGCGTCCACCCGACCACAATGTGAAGTGCCACAACAAAGGAGCCAGGTGTGCAAAGCTTATAGACTCAAAGCTGCCAAAGGGGTTTCTATAAAGTAGTGAATTAAGGGTCTGAATACTTACAGTGGTGTGAAAAACTATTTGCCCCCTTCCTGATTTCTTATTCTTTTGCATGTTTGTCACACAAAATGTTTCTGATCATCAAACACATTTAACCATTAGTCAAATATAACACAAGTAAACACAAAATGCAGTTTTTAAATGATGGTTTTTATTATTTAGGGAGAAAAAAATCCAAACCTACATGGCCCTGTGTGAAAAAGTAATTGCCCCCTGAACCTAATAACTGGTTGGGCCACCCTTAGCAGCAATAACTGCAATCAAGCGTTTGCGATAACTTGCAATGAGTCTTTTACAGCGCTCTGGAGGAATTTTGGCCCACTCATCTTTGCAGAATTGTTGTAATTCACCTTTATTTGAGGGTTTTCTAGCATGAACCGCCTTTTTAAGGTCATGCCATAGCATCTCAATTGGATTCAGGTCAGGACTTTGACTAGGCAACTCCAAAGTCTTCATTTTGTTTTTCTTCAGCCATTCAGAGGTGGATTTGCTGGTGTGTTTTGGGTCATTGTCCTTTTGCAGCACCCAAGATCGCTTCAGCTTGAGTTGACGAACAGATGGCGGACATTCCCCTTCAGGATTTTTTGGTAGACAGTAGAATTCATGGTTCCATCTATCACAGCAAGCCTTCCAGGTCCTGAAGCAGCAAAACAACCCCAGACCATCACACTACCACCACCATATTTTACTGTTGGTATGATGTTCTTTTTCTGAAATGCTGTGTTCCTTTTCGCCAGATGTAACGGGACATTTGCCTTCCAAAAAGTTCAACTTTGGTCTCATCAGTCCACAAGGTATTTTCCCAAAAGTCTTGGCAATCATTGAAATGTTTCTTAGCAAAATTGAGACGAGCCCTAATGTTCTTTTTGCTTAACAGTGGTTTGCGTCTTGGAAATCTGCCATGCAGGCCGTTTTTGCCCAGTCTTTTTCTAATGGTGGAGTCGTGAACACTGACCTTAATTGAGGCAAGTGAGCCCTGCAGTTCTTTAGACGTTGTCCTGGGGTCTTTTGTGACCTCTCGGATGAGTCGTCTCTGCGCTCTTGGGGTAATTTTGGTCGGCCGGCCACTCCTGGGAAGGTTCACCACTGTTCCATGTTTTTGCCATTTGTGGATAATGGCTCTCACTGTGGTTCACTGGAGTCCCAAAGCTTTAGAAATGGCTTTATAACCTTTACCAGACTGATAGATCTCAATTACTTCTGTTCTCATTTGTTCCTGAATTTCTTTGGATCTTGGCATGATGTCTAGCTTTTGAGGTGCTTTTGGTCTACTTCTCTGTGTCAGGCAGCTCCTATTTAAGTGATTTCTTGATTGAAACAGGTGTGGCAGTAATCAGGAAATTGAACTCAAGTGTGATACACCACAGTTAGGTTATTTTTTAACAAGGGGGCAATTACTTTTTCACACAGGGCCATGTAGGTTTGGATTTTTTCTCCCTAAATAATAAAAACCATCATTTAAAAACTGCATTTTGTGTTTACTTGTGTTATATTTGACTAATGGTTAAATGTGTTTGATGATCAGAAACATTTTGTGTGACAAACATGCAAAAGAATAAGAAATCAGGAAGGGGGCAAATAGTTTTTCACACCACTGTATATGAGGAAAAGATTTCTGTTTTTGATTTTTAAATAAATTCGCAAATCTTTCTGAAATTTGCTTTGTTATTACTGTATTGTTTATTGACCATAAATTAATATGCAAAAATGGCAAATTAAGCAATTTAAAATTAAATCTATAACACAATAAACCATGCAGAAAGTGAAGGGCTCTGAGTACTTTCTGAGTGCAGTGTATATACTCTATATATACTGCTCAAAAAATGTAGGAAACACTTAATCATCCCTGTCTAGCACAAAGTCAATGAAACTTTGTGGATATCCGTCTGTCCAGTTAGGAACCATAAGTGACTGTGAATCAACTTCACCTGCTTTGCTGCAAATTTAAGTGACAACAGGTGCACTGGAGAGGCAACAGTAAGAAAACCCCCAAAAAGGGAATGGTTTTGCAGGTGGTGGCCATACACAATTGCTCTCTCCTTATCCTTCCAGTCTGATTTTTCTCTAGTTTTGCTTGTGTCCTTGTCACTACTGGTAGCATAAGGCAGTACCTGCAGCCCATTCAGGTTACACATGCATTCCAGCTCCTCCAGGATGGCACATCCATACGTGCTGTCGCAAGAAGGTTTGCTGTGTCTTCCAGCACAGCACAGTCTCAAGACCATGGAGGAGATACCAAGTGTATTAATAAATAAGTAAAAAAATAAACATGTTCTTTTTAGATAAAAACTTACAATTCTGTAGTATAGAAATAATAAAAAAAAACTGTTATTAAGAAATCCACTATTTGAGGAAAGGTCATCAGCACAGATCCTGCTCTGGTCGCTGGTATGTGAGCAACTGATCACTTGCTCACCTACCAGCGACCGGAACAGTCTGGTTTTATGGCTAAGAAGTCTACCATCGACCACATCCTGGCACTGAGGGTTCTCATGGAGTGCAAATGCGAGTATCAGCAGAGTTTCTTTGCAGCCTTTGTTGATTTTTGTAAAGCATTTAACTCAGTTGATCGAGCTGCACTGTGGGACATCCTGAGACGTCATGGGATCCCCTCGTGGTTGCTGGATATCATGGCCGGCCTGTACACTGGCACTGTAAGTGCTGTGCAGAGTGGAGCCAGAACTCCTGTGTTTTATCCAATTGATTCTGGGGTTCATCAGGGGTGTGTTCTTGCTCCTACTCTGTTCAATGGTTGCATGAACTGGGTGATGGGCAAGGTCATGGGGTCCAGCGGCTGTGGGGCATCTGTTGGTGAAGAAAGATACACTGATCTTGACTTTGCCAATGATGCTGTGATCTTCGCGGAGTCAATGGAGGCTCTGATCTGTGCTCTCGAGAGACTGAGTGAGGAGTCTGAGTGTCAGGGCTTGTGAGTGTCCTGATAAAAACCAAGATCTAGGCCTTTAATGACCTCTTGGGCACAGCCATCAGCATTGTGTCTGTCTGTAGAGAGAGTGTCGACCACGTCGAGAGATTTACTTACCCCAGCAGCGACATTCATGTCTCTGTATGAAGTCAGTAGAGAGACTGGGAGAGCATGGGGGGTATGAGGTCACTGGAAAGGCGATATCTACGCAAAAGGACAAAGGTCCAAGTCTTTAGCGTCCTGGTAATTCCTGTCTTGCTATAGGGTTGCTATCCAGTGACCTGAGACAAAGACTAGACTCCTTCACTACTGTGTCTCTACAGAGAATCCTTGGGTACTGGGGGTTTGACTTTTTGTCTAATGAACGTTTGAGGGACATTTCCTGCACTGTGAGGGAGCATTGGTTCCGGCACCACTTCCATGTGTCACGATTCCCTGAGGGTGATCTGCCTTGCAGGATCCTCATTGTTGAAGACCTGAGTGGCTAGACCAGGCCAAGGGGACATCCACGTAACACCTGGCTGCCGCAGATGATGGTAATTTCCGGAAGGTGGGATTGGACTGTGTATCTGTCTGGGGGTTGCCAACTGGAATCCCAAGCTGTTTTGTCGTGTGGTGGGAGCAGCAACGTGAAGTACCAGCATGCTCCCCAACCTGACCTGACCTTACTGTCATCAGCACATTACGAGTCATAAAAACATGAGTATCTTTTCTGTAAAAATACTAGCTGGCTTTGCCCTCTGCTCGCTTTGCTCACCAACCACCTGGCCTGTGTTACGTGCAAGCCACTTTGCGTCTCTGCCGCTCGTGTATGTAGATTTCACTTTCACCAAACAACAAATTTTTTAATTCTCGCAGACAGGCCTCTTCATTGGGAAGAAACACTACTTTTCCCTGATGGCAACAAGAATTAGACGATCTACAAGTCTCCGACTGAAAGTTTAAATCCAAACAATATATTCAATCTGTTTTCGCTGTTCCGTTATTTCACCAAGTAATAATTTCCTTTTGTTTGCGCTAATGCAATCTTTACTATAATTTTTTTGAGACTTTCATTATCTCTAACCTACTCTGCATATGTATCACGCCAACGGTTTTGAATTCTTCACGACGTTCTACTTTGTCATCTACTCTTTGTCTTTTGTTTCCGGCCCCAGGCGTGGTTAAATCTCTTGGCACAAAGTCTCGTCTCTTGGGATGTGAAAGTGTCTCTCTGAAAAAGTCATGTCTTGTCCCAAGCTAAAAAGTCTCGTCTCATCCCAGGATTTTTTTATTATAATAGAGATTAGTGTGCCTACTCGCGAGAATCACAGCAGGTTATTTTCAAAATGTATTTTTATAACTCTCCTAATTTTCACTGGAGTGAGTTTTCCCATTACATCCTCCTCCTCATCCAAATTTCTGATAGTTCTTTTATAATGGAGATCTCAGCCAGTATATTACCTCTGTGAAGACATTGCTGTTCTTACAAATAATTAAACACAGAAGTCGCTTTTTGTCGGTGTTACATGAAAGCAGAAGTGGTGCAATGCAGTATAACTATTTAGAAAGCATGGCAGTCTATTTTACTTTATCTTTGCAGTTATTACTCAGGTTTAATGAGTCAAGTTAAGTTTATTGACAAATATAATTTGGTTCAGTGTGTGTTACTGAGGGGACTCTATGTTGTACTGACACCCACTACCAGGTGGGGTCCTGCTGTACACCATTCATTTACATACACTCTAGAAAACTGATTCATGAAAAATTACCAGATAGAACGAGGCAGAGTTATAGATAACCAGTAAACCCCTGATTCTCTAAAGAATCGCAAATACAACAATGGCAATCACTTTCTGTTCTGTCCGATCTTTGGAGGGATGAAAAATCATGGAGGGTGGGATCGTCCTGGGAAAGTTTTCATTTAATTAAATAAATATATTTGTACTAAAATTAACCAATTTAGTAAAACTAAAATTGAAATTTAATTGTTACATCATTTAAGTACAAAATGTCTTTGAGTTGTTGAACTCATAAGTAAAAAAAATATCGGAGTGCAAAGGTTTAAATGAAGTAAATTGGAAACAAAAAAATTGTAAAATGGTAAATTCAAAATAGTTAATCAAAAATTTCCTTATGAACAACATTTTTGGTAAAGATGGTTTCCTGTCGTTGAATCAGTTCTCCCTGGTATGGAGCAGATAAAACCTTCACTTTAACGTCACACGAACGCCGGACTCTTGAAAAGGCAACATAAAGTTGTCCATGTTCAAATACAGGCTCGGATAGGTAAATCCCTACTGTGTCCACGGTTTGTCCTTGTGATTTGTTGATCGTTATGGCAAATGCAGCCTTAATGGGAAATTGGCGTCGTTTAAGTTTAAAAGGTAATTACGTGTCAGAACTTCTGGGAATCAAAACAGTATTGTCAGTATGGGATCCCGTAAGCACTTGTGCCTCAATAACATTTTCTCTCATGCTGTTCACGACCAACCGTGTACCGTTGCATAAACCTTGTTTAGTATTAAGGTTTCTTAATAGCATGACTATTGTCCCTACTTTAAGGTTAAGATTGTGTTGTGGTAATCCGGCTGGTTTAATAGTGTTTAAATATTCTAATGGGAAATTAAGATGCTCAGTTTCGTGTTCAGAATCAACACTGTCAGTACTTAGAAAGACGTGGCTTTCTCCAGGAAGCAATCCAATCACTTGGTTATTTATCTGATCAGTGTCAATAGGTTGTATATGCGGTGGTGTGCGCGTTCACGTTCAGGCGGCGGTTGTATTGCGACTTGAACTTTAGTTTAATGGTTGTGTTGTTTTGTTTGGGCGCCACCTACTGAGTCTGGGAAGCCGTTGGGTTTGACTCTGGGGCGCTGTGCGCGTGCGCTTTCGGTGCTTCTGGCCTCTGGCATCCGTGCATATACACAACCTTCGTTTAGTAATATTGATCACATGATGTCTTCTGGCTTTTAATCACTGGAGGGCCAAGGACGATCCTGAAATAAAGTGACACCAGGTTTCATTTGACTGGGTTTTAAGAACTGATCAAGAACTTAGCTTAACTAATTTTATATTCATTTACATTTAATTACAAAACCATATATGCTCATTACTGCCAGGTTCTGTCTATACCAGGTAATGTAAAAAAAGAAAAATGAGGTCTAGAATACCAGTAACCTTTTTAGAAAGTTACAAAATAAAATCTGCTACACCCATGTGCTTTAGTTTCTACAACTGGTCTGTTTTGAGTGAATGTAAACGTCTGAGTGAGTGTGCCCAGCTCAGGGCCAAATCCCAAATCCCATTCAGATCCAGAGACTGAGAAGGCCACTGAGGAACAGTGCACACATTGTCATGCTCGTGAAACCAGTTCGAGGTGACTTTTGTTTTGTGACATGGTGCATTGAAATTAGCCATTAGAAGGATAAATTGGAGCCACGAAGGGATGCACATGGTCAACAAGAACACTCATATGGGCCAGCGTTTCTCAACCTTTAAGTATTTGCGACCCGAGTTTTCATAACAGTTTTAATCGTGCCTCCCCTAATGTTTTTTTGAAAGGAGCCCACTAATACCAATTTGTTCTTTTTTAATTAATGATATATCATAGATGCATATTTTATTCTACCTACTTATCTTTTATCGACATTTATCTAACTCTATATTTATTTTTCAATTTGTTTTGGTTTCAATAGATGTATTTTTCATATTTTTGATTCTTGTTTTCTTTTTTTCACATCTTTGCGCCCCCCTTTTTGTTACTTTGTAACCCCCTAGGGGGGCCCGCCCCACAGTTTGAGAACCTCTGATATAGACAATGGCTTTAAAATAATGATTGATTGGTGTTAAGCGGTCCAACGTGTACGAAAGAGCACATTCCTCACACCATTACACCACCAACAACAACTTAAGCAAATGACACAAAGCTGATTGGGTACATGGATTCATGCCATTAGCACCAAAATTCTGACCCTACCATCTGTGCGCCTCAGCAGAAATCGAGATTCATCAGACCAGGCTGTTTTTCCAGTCTTTAGCTTTCTAGTTTTGGTGTGCCTGTGTCCTCTGTAGCCTCGGCTTTCTGTTTTTGGCTGACAGGAGTGGAACCCGATGTGGTTTTCTGCTGCTGCAGCTCATCCGCCTCAAGGTTTGATGTGTTGTGCATTCTGAGATGCTTTTTTGCTCACCAGAGTTGTACAGCATAGTTATCTGAGTTACCGTTGCCTTTCTGTTGGCTCAAACCAGTCAAGTCATTCTCTTATGACCTTTCTAATTAACAGGGCATTTAAAATTACAGAATGTTCTCTCACTGAGCATTTTTTTTTTGTTATTCACACCATAGTGAATAAGCTCTAGACACTGCTGTAGGTAAAAATCCCAGAAGATCAGCAGTTACAAAAATTCTAAAACCAGCCTGTCTGGCACAAATAATAATTGTACAGTCAAAATCACTGAGATCACACTTTTTTTCCAATTCTGTTGTTTGACATGAACATTAACTGAAACTCCTGACCTACAGTTGCATGATTGTGGTGGCTACCACATGTTTGACTGGTACAAGAATCGCATGGATAAGAAGGTGGACAAGGGGATCATAATAATTTGCTCAGTGAATGTAGATAGGCTTTCCAATAGCAAAGGTACTATCAAAGTATAAACTGAATAGGATGAGATTTGTCAGGAGACTGCTGAGGAGTGCACAAAAAAATTGTAGAAATAAGGCCAGTGTACACCCACACGTCGTGACCTCTTTTGGAGACATTGGTGGCAAAGCCTATAGCAGTCAATGTTTTGTATTTATTCATTCATTCATTCACTTATTTTTAGAAATCCTCAGTTCTCAATCACTCAGATCTCTAGCAGGAATTGTTTGTTTTTTGAATTACAAATTTTCCAAATGTGTGTTCTGTGTTAGCCTGGGTACCACACTGTTTTGGTCTTCCACAGTTTGATATTCCCTTTAGGGCATCTCTCTGCCATTGCTTCATTGTGCTTCATTCTCTAAAATAATCAACTGCTATAAAGAATAGATTCTGTCAGTCAGTCAGTCATTATCCAACCCACTATATCCTAACACAGGGTCACAGGGGTCTGCTGGAGCCAATCCCAGCCAACACAAGGAGCAAGGCAGGAACATATCCCGGGCAGGGTGTCAGCCCACTGTAGAGCACACACACACACACCAAGCACACGCTAGGGACAATTTTAGAGATTCTGTTATAATGAATGATTCAATGCAGAAAGTAGGAATTGTCCATTGGTTGTGTGTGTAAAGCTACGTAAAGAAATAATAGGCTTATTTTTTGTATAGTGCTCTCCGGTTAATGGAGGCGCAATGTGCCTTAGTAAGTTCTAGGTAAATTAAATTACAGCTTTACAAATTTAGCAATGAGTTTATCATTCTCTATTCGTTTGTAAATGGTCTATCATCCAAACTACAGTGGACCCAAGATAATGTAGACCCTGACTTAAAAGCAGTATTGGTCATGTAATTGTCATCTTCTTCTTCTTTGGTCCCTAGTGAACAGCTGGACGAGGGTGACCTCAGAGGGAGTATGCAGCTGTGGGTGCCACTGGGTCCTGGATTTCTTTCATTATGCATTTTCACTCCTGTCAGTCGAATGCAATGTTCTTATCTTCACTGACGTTGACTTTGCAATTTTTGAGATAAGCTTTGATTTGTTTGATCCAGGCCTTTTTCAGTGCTACCTTCTGCCCCTTCCATTGTGGTGGTTGTTGCCGCCATTGCACCCTGTATAGAAGCCTGCTGTCGACCATCCTACATACTTTGTACATGTCCGAGTCATCATAGCCCACATCTCTGAGTTTCTTCTTCAATTGTGGGCTGTTCCTCGCATTGGATTTGAATAGTGTCATTTCGGATGTGGTCACAGAATGAGTCGCCTAGAATTTGATGTAGGCACAGCATTTAGAAAACTTCAAGTTTATTAATATTGGATTGACGCATTGTCCAAGTCTCTGATCCATACAGGAAAATAGGCAGGATCAATGTTCTGAAGAGACAGACTTTGGTCTTGGATATGTTTTTCTTTTACCACAAGCACCATTTGAGGGATGCAAAGGCTACAATGGCTTGGCCAATCTAGTTAATGGTTCCAGTGGTGCATGCCACTAATTGCTCCTGGACTAGTGATCCAAGATGCTGACATTTTTTGACCAATTCTATGACCTGTTTTAGGTGAATGCTACTGAGATGAATAGGGCCAGCAGTTACCAAGAGTTTGGTCTTCTCCACACTAATCTTCATGTTGTAGGACTGAGCAACATGGGTGATATTGTAAAGGATTTCAGTGGCCTCCGCGTTGGTTGTGGTGAAGATATCATCAGCGAACTTGAGGTCAGTGATAAAATGTAAAAAACATAAAAAAAAACCCATAAAAGTTTATATTGTATTGGACCCCTCATTTGCCATTGAAGGCTTTTCTCATAGTGGCATTGATCACAATGTTATATAGCACCAGTGATGCCACATCGCCCTGACAAACCCCAGTTTAAATGGGAAATTCTTCTGACAGCTCATTTCAGACATTGACACTTGAAGGAGGCTGATAATTCTCTGCAGCACATGTTCATTCTCATTAGTTTATCTCCACAATGCTGGCCAGTAGATGCAGTCGAAGGAAGACTGAAAGTTGATAAGCATGATCACAACATGCTGGCCACACTGACTCCGTTCTTCCATAAGCTGTCTGATGGCAAAAAGTTGGTCACAACATCCCTTGTTGGGCCAAAACCCTGCCTGCTCTTCACAGTTGCTTTCTTCCCGATGTTTCTGCAGGTGTATGTGTATAATTTTTGTAAAGACCTTGCAAACAATTGAAAGTAAACTGATGTCTCCTTAGTGTTTAAATTCGTGACTGTTGCCAATCTTCAGTTTTAGCATAATGATGCCATGGGTATTTGTTCTGAGCACCAAATCAGCTCCAGCAGACTATGTAGTCACTGGAGCAGGGTGTCTCTGCTAGCCTTGATCGCTTCAGCAGTGCTTTGTTCTACCCAAGGTGGCTTGCCATTCTTCAGGGATCTTATCTCTGATTTCAGTTCTTCAGCTGTTGTTTTATTGTCAGTGATTTTGTTTACTGGCTCTGAGACAGGTAGTGGCTCTGCAGGTGACCATTGTGGGGACTCATGATTGTACAGATCCTGGAAGAATTAATTCCCTCACTGAAGTCGCTCCACCGGAGATCACACAAAGTTTCCATCTGCTTTTCTGATGTTATCATTGGTCGAATTTGTTTGCTTACTGAAACGCCTCAGGATGTTATACAGCATCCGGTATTGATGTTTGGAGGTTGCTTGTTCAAGGTCTATGGACACGGTGTTCAAGTATACTTTTCATTCTGCTTTTATCTTGTAGAGTACTTGGTGGCTGACTTACAACTACTGGGCATGGTCCACCAGTTTTGCATGTTTGCATTGTTCTACCAGATCGAGGCAACTATCGGAAATCCAAGGTTGCGTTCATTGGCAATGAGGTGGGCACAGTGGCTTAGTGCATTCTAGAATCACATGTGAAATCTGTTGCTCCTCTTCGTTAATGTCATCAGATGGTGCAAGTGCTGCGACTCATTTGGACAATGAGATCTGGAAGTCGTACTTGCATCCCGAGGTCAAAAAGTTTGTCTAGTTCAGCTTACCAGGCGGAGGCTGTTTCCAATTCACTCATTGACCACTATACGGACCATTTAATGATCCAAAGCACAGTCATCTCCATACTGACATCTTTGAGTGATAATTGAAATCGGAAGCTGATTAGCATATAATTGAGTACTGCAGAATCCTGTCCAGATGGATTGCTCCATGTCTGTTGATGTTTTCAAGGATGCAGGAATAAGCTGTTTCCCACTGTGAGACTGTTGTAAGTTGCCAGCTATTGCAGTTGAAGGTTATTATCATTGATTTCACCCACACTATACCTCCCTTGTGTCCCTTCCCAGCCAGCCTGATCAGTGCAGGAATGGGCATCGAGATCACCAGCTATAATAACCAGATCTTTTTGAGGAAATGAAGCCAATGTGGCCTATAGACGGGCACAGAAGTTGTCCTTTACACCATTGGGGCTTACGTTTGGAAAATTCCACCAATCTGCAGGAGTTCAAGGCGATTCGAGATTGACTAGAAGACAATATCACTTATAGAGGTCACACTATCGACTGCAAAGGCAACCCCAGCTTCATGTTTCTCACTGCCAGAGTAGTACAGTGTCATGGTGTCGTCTCTGTCTGGTATTTGAATAGTCATAGATCCTGATCTTGCAAGTCTAAGTTCAGAAAACACCACAATCGATATTCAACATCTCCCAGTAGTTCTTGCATGATTGCTTCCATACTGTGAGCCATATTTTAGATTTTGGAGTAATAAGTCAGAAGCACAATGGTTGTTTGGTTCCAGTAGCCCACTTCTCAGCCACACCCTTGTTCTACCCCGGATGCAGTAGAATCAGCAAAAGAAATATTTTCAGGGATGCCTGGTTTTTACAGTTATTTGGTGGGGCCTCCTCCTTCATCCTGGCTTGGGACAGGCTGTGGTTACCCACAGATTGAGTGTAGACATGTAGTATTTCTATCAACCCTGAAAACAGCATTTCTGGGAGCCAGAGGCCATCTCAGCAGCTCCATGATAGAGACTGGGAGAAATTCTGGGTGAGGCAATCTGTTCACATTAATTCCCACTTACTATACACTCTTGAAAATTGGTAATTCAGAAAAACCTACTAACCTAACACAATCTTTGGGGTGCAGAGTGAGCTTGAGGAATGACATATGTAAACTCCACACCGCCATTGACCACTGATTCAAGTACAGATTCCTGAAGAAACAAGGCTACCATCCTAAGCCCTTTAACACCAAGCTACATGGGTCTAATGCCATTTTGAATGATCATCTGGGTTTAGATTATTTTCATATTTCCCTTTATTTTTTCTTTCCATTGTTGATTTGGTCGTCCACGAGGCCACCGGCCATTAATTTCAAAATGGTAGACAATGTTGGCAACATTGCCAGTTGCTGCTCACAGAACAAGGCCACACCACTTCGGTCATCTTTCCCACATTTTATCTGGGATTAGGATAACACTGATCAGTTGTTTAATCGTGTCATTGTAAATATGGTTGGGATGAAATAATCTCATTGTCCAATGGAGCATTCACGTCTCAATGACATGTCATTGATGCTCAGCTCTTTTAGTAGTTGTCCAGCATTCTGTTCCGTATAGTGTGAGTGGGCATATTACTGTACAATATATTTTACATTTGAGGTTAGCTGGCATGCAAGGATCACAGAGGATTTCAGTAACTTCTCTCCACCATGATCAGTCTGCATTTACATTTACTTGCATTTCATTACTGTGACTGCCATTGTTTTGCAGGAGGGAACCTAGATAATGAAAGGTATTGGCCTTTATTAGTTTCTCACAACAAATTTGGAAGGTACCAACTTCTGGGCATGTTTGCAGGTATTCAATCTTTTTAATGTTGAGGTGAAGGCGAAATTGACTAAGATGATAACTCCATACCTGGACTTGATCTCATAGTGCTTCTCAGGTGGTGGTGGTTGTAAGCACAATGTCATCAGCATAGAGTAGTGTCCATCATGTAGTCCATCAGTAGTGGTACATCATGTTGGTTTTGTGCGATAGCATCCATGAGCAAGATGAAGAGCAGTGTCGACAGTGTTGAGCTTTGGGGCACAGCTCCTCTCTCAGAAAAGCTGTTGGAAATGCTGGTGGCACATTTCACCAGGCTGCTGGAGTTCATATATAGCATCTAAACTCACATGACAAGCAGCTCAGAAATGCCATGATCACATATCATCTTATGTGGAATATGATCAAATGCTTTTGCATTTTACATTTGAAATTAATTCAGACCACTTTGCAAGGATCTGCTTTCACTTGGACATTAAAGTGTCTTTTTTTTGTTAATCAATGTGAAAAAAGCCATATTAGGTCCACTATGATTCAGTGCTGAATAACAACAAAATCTAAAAACTTCCAAAGGGGTAGGTACTTTGTATCGGAAACTGTATTTAAACACCCTAGTTGTGCAGAGGAATTAAATAAAATCAATTGAGAACAAAACATCCTATAGCATATTACAACCCCTGGCAAAAACTGTGGAATCACTCAACAATGAGGAAAAAACATGAAATCGCCTGGTAATCTGCATTTCTGAAACATATCCATGCACAAGTCTAAATAGGCCAGTTAATCTGCAGTTAAAACGAGTGCTGGCAGACCTTACTAAGCTGTTGCACTGGGCCGATTGACAGGAAACATGGCCCCAACAAGACAGCTGTCAGTTGAAACAATGGAAGGGATTCTAAAACTCCTTCAAGAAGGTAATTCAACATGGAGTATGATAAAAGATGTTGGTTGTTCCCAGTCAGCTATGTCTAAAATTTGGAGAAAGTACAAAGAAAATGGGAAAGTTGGAAAAGAGAAACATACAGGTAGACCAAGGAAGACTTCAAAGTGTCAGGACAAAAAACCCAAAGCAATATGCCTGGAAAATAGAAAATGTACAACAACAGAAATGAAAAACAAAGTGGCTGGAACGCAAGTCAATGTTTGTGACCGCACTGTAAGAAACTGGAAAAAGGAAATGGGATTTACATACAGAAACGCCAAATGTAAACCATCATTAACACCTGAACAGAAGGAAACAAGGTTACATTGGACGAATGGGAAGCAGTCATGGACTGTGGATGATTGGATGAAAGTAATATTCCCGTGATGAATCACAAATCTGCACTGGTCAAGCAGATGATCCCAGAACTTTTGTTTGGTGCCATTCCAATAAAACACATAAAGATGACTGCCTGAAGAAAACACACTTGTTGCTGATATAGGTTTCATGTCAGGTAAATGACCAGAGGAGATGACAATCTTTAGCTGTGCAGTACACAGGTGTACACTGAAATTTTGGACAGTTTTGTCATTCCATCAATCAAAAGTAGGTTTGGTGACAACTAAGCAATTTTTGTATTGATAATTTGATAATGCAGCTTGCCACAGAGCAAAGAGTGTTCTTTGGGAAAGGCATATCAACTCAATGACATGGCCTGCAAACACTCCAAATCTCAAACCGATTGAAAATTTATGGTGGAAATTGAAAAATAAAGGTCCTTGACAAGGTTCCATCCTGAAAAGTTAATTTGTCAACTGCTATACAAGAAAGCTGGAACCTGATTGATGAAGAATATCATTTTTCATTAGTGAAGTCCAATGAGAGAATTCAAGCTGTCATAAAAGCCATATGTACAACAAAGTATTAATTGTAATTGTAATTTTTTGGGTTAATGATTGCATATTTGTTTGCTCATCGAGTGATTAAAAAAAAAGTGCCATTAATTAACAACAATTTCATTTAATCTTTTTGAGGTACTAGGGGGCACAGCCTTGCTTGCTTGCTTCGCTCGCCAACCCCCGTGCGGGCACTATGTGCTAGTCATATCCCGGATCTGCCACTTGAGATGTATCGTGCTTTGCTTTTGGATAAACATGAATATCAGCTTTTTCTTTGATATTTCCATCTTTCGAAACTATTATTGCAGACAATTCATCACATGTTGGTTAATTATATAAGCAAGCATAATCTTTCGGAATCATATTGAAATCCAAGAAAACTTCTTTGTTCGTGTTTTTCAGATACATTTTGTGTAAATTGCCATACTTTTGGACGTATGGATTTGTATTCATTATTGGCTGTAGAATTTGTAATATGTCCGATCGTTTAACTCTTTTGATTCTTTGTTGTATTGCTTCTCCATGGTCATAAATATTAACCTGACTGAATTGTGGTTTCTTTGAAATTAAACTTGTAGTAGTTTTAATTGTTACGGGACAACAGATTCTCATAGCGTATGGTCCTAAATTGTATAAATCTACATTTTAAGCAATGAATGATGCGAACGCGAACAGATTATTGTAGATTTTGATATTTTGCATGTAGTGTTTGTGGATTTCACTTTCACCAAATAACAAATCTTTTAACTCTTGTGGACAGGCTTCTTCATTGGGAAGCAGCAGTACTTTACCCTGATGGCAACACGAATTAGATGATCTACAAGTCTCCAACTTAAACTTTAAAGCCGAACAATATCTACATACTTCTGTCATATCACCTATGTCCATATATTTGATCTCTTTTCACTGTTCCATTATTTCACCGAGTAAAAATTTCCGTTAGTGCTAATGCAGTCTTATCAAACTATCAGTTTTTGAGACTTTCGGATTTGAGTACTTTTATAATCTATAACCTGCTCTGCATGTGTATTGCACCAATGTTTTTGAACCTCTTTACGACGTTCTACTTTGTCTTCTACTTTTTGTCTTTTATTTCCTTCCCTGCTTGGACCTGTTAGGTTTTCAATTCCACTTGGTCCAGGCTGATTATAACTTTCCTTATTTTCTGAATTATTATTGTTCTTTTTTGAATTCTTTTTTTCTCCAAGGCTTTTATGGCCTTTATTTTCTTACCTCCCACCATGCAAAATAGTAATGATGACATTGTGGGAACCCTGAAGTCCCTTTAAACTTTGAGAATTATACTTATATAAACTGTTCTAATACTGCCTTAGTCTGAGGTTTCAGAAGACCCTCAGTATCTATAGTGGGTGATATGCTCATACAACAGGCAGCCTAGTGCCCGCCAAACAGCTGAGCTATGGCTCATTTCTAGGTTGGAGGTTCTTCTGTGACTTTCTACCCTGTCTCAGGTTGGCTCATGTTTTTCACTCCTAATCTACCAAGACAGGCTTAAGACTCTGCCAGCCTAGACTGAAATAGGTTGGTTCAACAACACATGAACAGGTTAAAGATGTTCTTTCAATGTAGATTTTGAATGTTCTCCTTATGTTTTCCTACATTTTTTCTTTACAAAGGGGGTGTAGCCTTCAATGGACTAACATTTTGCTTAATGCTGGTTCCGGCCTTGGATCCATTCCTGCTGCCAAGCTAGGCTGTGGTTCCCTATTACCATGAACTGGATAAGGCAGGTATGAAGCTGGGTGAATAGATGGATATACAAGGATAAGCCAAAAAGCCTCTCTGCTATAACAGAGAAGGTTCCCAACCATAGAATGAGCTCAAATGATCAAAATAATAAACGATGATGGTATTTGTTATACTGTTGAGAAACACTGGGGAGTAGTATAGAATCAAAAGTAACAGAAAGTAATCACATCTCTGCTGCGATTAACAACGCAAGAGCTGAGGCCTGGATGATCCAGTGAAGTAGCTTCTTCACTTGCCACCTCAATATATAGTACTTCCTTCTCTTCATCTCTCTCTCTCTCTCTCTCTCTCTCTCTCTCTCTCTCTCTCTCTCTCTCTCTCTCTCTCTCTCTCTCTGTCACTTTGTGGTCAGGAATCAACCTTTCTCAGCACCAGCCAAGAGTTTGTCCCAGCTCAGCTTCCGACTCCACACTCACAGGGATAATGGTGCTGAGGTGCCTTTATATCTCAGACTGAGGCCATGTCTGCGGAGGTCAGGTACAGTATTTACTGTGTCACTGGTTAATACTGAGGCCATCTCTCTAGAGCTCAGCCTTACAGCTCTGGGAATCCCTAAACCCTGGACGGTATTAATTAATCAAAAGATATAACATTCTTAAACACCCAGTTCAGAGTCGCAGGGATGGGAGCTTCTTCTAGTGTACTGGCCACAAGGCAAGAACCATCTGTGAACAAGTTGTCAGTCCATCCAGATATCCTAACGATTTATCAGATGTGAGTCCATGACATGACATTTAAAATGCATTTCACGCTCTGAAATACCCTGGAATAATAACCAGATCATTTTGAAATATCTGAAATGAATTTCAAGACATTGTAACCATGGCGGGTTTTGTGCAGCTGGACATACTACACCTCTTTTTGTAAACAGAAGATGTGGAAAGTAATGGATGACTTGTTCAGCCCTTTATGCCTTTTAGGTGTCTTGTCTTTTTCTGACTGGGGTAATTAAGCAAACTCCTGTCAATCATGAAGAATCCACTGCATCCACTGAACAGTGTCATTTCCAGGCAGAGGAGTAGCTTCAGTGACAGACTTTTGTCACCGTCCTGCTCCACTGACAGACTGAGGAGATTGATCCTCCACCACACTATGCAACTATTCAATTCCACCCGGGGGAGTAAATGCTAACATTACTCAAAGGTATTGTCTGCTTTTTATTTATTTATTTATTTTTTCATTTTTTTTCATTTTTATTACTATTTAATTTAATATTGTTTCTTTGTATCAGTATACTGCTGTTGGATTATGTGAATTTCAACTTGGGATTAATAAAGTATCTATCTATCTATTATAAGGTGTCTTTCCTATCTATCTATCTATCTATCTATCTATCTATCTATCTATCTATCTATCTATCTATCTATCTATCTATCTATCTATCTATCTATCTATCTATCTATTATATAGTGTCTTATCTATCTATCTATCTATCTATCTATCTATCTATCTATCTATCTATTTATCTATCTATTATATAGTGTCTATCTATCTATCTATCTATCTATCTATCTATCTATCTATCTATCTATCTAAAAGAAAGAGCAGGATGGTGGGATGGTTGAGGGCAGTTCATGGCCAGCTGTTGAAGCACCTGTACAAGCTGCCCAAAATAAAACCTGCTTTTGATTTTAAGTCACTGTCTTCAGCCTCATCCTTCGTTTCAGCTACAATATCTAAAAAAAAGGCAGGAAGTCCCACTGAAAACATAGGAAATTTAAGAGGAAGTTATTCTGAAAATCTCAAAATGCATTTGAGATGTCCAGAAAAGGTGTATGAAACTATTTCAAAATATCTTGACATGTACTTTAGATATTTGAAAATTCACAGTTAGTTTTCTCATCTAGAAATGCAATTGAGATATCTAATAATGGATAAGAACTGATTTTCTGGCATGTTGAGAAGCATTTCAGATACCTTGTAATCACAGTTATCGCGAAACAGTTCTTAAAAAATAAATTGCCAAGCCCCGGCTTGGTTTTTTCTGCTGGATATGCTCACGTATGGTTACTAGCTATCCTTCAAATCAAATTTTGAATTTGAGGCCAATCTGTACTGCTAAATCTAGATGGCCTGTTCCTGTTGTCATTCTTTATTCTCAGAAATTCTAAAAAGTGTTAGTTTTAATACTCCAACAGTTGGGATGTTTGTGTTGTCAATGCTTTTAGTGGATAGGATTTTCTTTTTAACTCAATGCTTCATTTAATTCTTCACCACCAGATTGTTTAAGCTTTTTTGTACACGGGAAGGTGTCACAATGCATAAATAAAATATCATTATTATTATTATATTTAACAGATAGCAATGGTCAAATATCAATGAGCAGTAAATTGGGGAAAACACAACAAGACAGACAGCGTACCTTTAGTGAAACTTTTATCTGTGGATGCTTATCGTAACATGACATCCTTAATGAAATAAACAGAATGAACAAAACACAAAATTATGATGAATATTAATGATCTACGTTTTGTCAAACTGCACACGCATTACTGAATGTCTTGTGAAGAAAATAAGCTGAAAAAGTCTGATTCTGCAAACCAAAAGTTGCAATAAGCAACCTAATTAAATGACAAGATAAAATTAACACAAAGAATTGTTGCTCTAGTTTGAAAAAGTACCTAACATAAAAATCAGCATCAGCCTTATGCGGTCTTCCTAACTGACTTTAAGATCACTGTCCACTTAGAAACTTGAATTAGTTTTCCACTGTTTATGCCACTTTTGCACAAGTAAAACTCTAAAGGAGCTAACATCAAATCCATGGGTAGTTTGAACAATTTCATCCTTTTATCTGGTAACATTGACATGGACACTTAACAATCCAAAGTGTGGGCTATAGTATGTCGACCCCTATGTTAAGGAAAAAGGGAATCTACCTTAATTATTTATCACGAGCTGAGGAATTTGAGCACAGAACCTGAGCACATTTCACTAGGCTGCAGACATCAGCTCTCTAACAACAAAGAGTATTTTGTTGTATCTTCAAAACCATACTTATGATACGTGAAGTGTATTAATAACAGATTACTTATTTCTGTTACTAGAGCTGGAGCAATTCTTTTCAATTATTCCAATATAGGGTCATTGTCCTTTCCACGCCAAGTTAAACCTGTTTGGATCGGCAGAGAATATGGAGCCTCTCTGCATTACCTTGGGCACCATCAGCCCTAGAGAGGGTGCATATCCATTACAGGCCACACACATGCTCTCACTCACATCCATGCTTATAAGAACCAAATTAGAGTTGGAAAATAACCTTATCTGCACTTATTTGGATGACAAGGGTACTGGAGTACCTGAAGAATAACTCATGCAGCTATGGTGAAAATGAAAATCCCACTTAAACATTGCCCAGGCTGGGATTTGAACCCAGGATCTTCCCCCTTCAGCATTAGAGCTTCCTGAAGTCTCATTATCTCTTGTAGCAGAAAAGAAACTTTTGATGAGTTGTTTATCATACAAATTGATTTTTAAAATGTGTGGGTTTTCCCTAATGTATGTGCATGGATTAAACTATCATACCCTAACTCAGAAACTTCAGTTCATGCAGATAATATAAATTCTATTTATTTTTCTTTGGAACGTAGAACCAGACATAGTGTCCTCAATTGACAGGTTTTGAACCATTTACTAACATTGCCTAAGCAACCAGAGATTTGGGGGAACTGTATGTAAAGTATAAATAAAAAGTATCTCTTAATAATGATGACATGGTGCTTTGTATCACTAACACACATTCATCACTTCTACATGTAATAAATGTATTGGAAAGCTTCTACAACCCTTGACATAGACAATTATTTTGAATTAAATTAGTTTTCTTTCAATAGGTTTACACATCAGCTTGATTTTTAGCTTTCTCACAAATGTTTAAATACATACAGTACAGTTTAATCATAATTCCACAATGATTTAAATACACACTCAAATGCAATTTTACCAACTTGATTAAAGTTGTTAAATAAGACTGTGTGGTCATATCCTTATTTTGCAGGGGTACAGCTTACAGGTAGTCCAAAAACGCCCCATCACCTTGTAACATAGACTAAGATATGAGTTAGCTTGACTTTTACTTTTATAGACTGAAACAAAGAGTATCATTGAACAAGAGTCTCTGGTACATCAGTAACAAGGACAATTGGCTGAGGCCATGGCTCTTCAACAACAACAACAACATGTATTTATATAACACATTTTCATGCAAACAGTGTAGCTCAAAGTGCTTTACATGATGAAGAAAGAGAAAAAAGACAAAATAAATAATTTAAATTAGGGAACACTAATTAACATAGAATAAAATTAAGGTCCGTTGGCCAGGGAGGCCAGAAAAAAAAAAAAAAAACTCCAGACAGCTGGAGACAAAAATAAAAACTGCAGGGGTTCCAGGCCACGAGACCACCCAGCCCCCTCTAGGCATTCTACCTAACATAAATGATCTCAAACAGTCCTCATTGTATTCTGGGTTCTCATGGAAGAATTTGATGATGATGGTCATGTGGACTTCTGGCCTTTAATCCATCAATGTAGGGACATCATGGTGCTTTGATTAGGTGGTGGTGGCGCAGGTTGCCACCACAGAAAACCAGAAAAAGAACAGCAGAGAAAGTAGGGGTTAGTAGAGATTTTGGAGCCACCATGAATAATAATGATAATTAATTGAATATACAGAGCATCAGGATTAAACTAAAATGAAGCTATGAGAAAGCCATGTTAAAGCAATGTGCTTTCAGCAGCGTTTTAAAGTGCTCCACCGTATCAGCCTGGTGAATTCCTATTGGCAGGCTATTCCAGATTTTTGGTGCATAACAGCAGAAGGCTGCCTCACTACTTCTTTTAAGTTTAGCTCTTGGAATTATAGGCAGACACTCATTTGAAGATCTAAGGTTACGATTTGGAGTGTAAAGTGTAAGACATTCTGAAATATAAGATGGAGCGAGATTATTTAAGGCTTTGTAAACCATAAGCAGTATTTTAAAGTCAATTCTAAATGACACAGGCAACCAATGTAGTGACATCGAAACTGGGGTGATGTGCTCGTATTTTCGTTTCCGAGTTAAGATTCTAGCAGCTGCATTCTGTACTCATTGCAAGTGATTGATGTCTTTTTTGGGTAGTCCTGAGAGGAGTGCGTTACAGTAATCTAGCCAACTGAAAATTTTTCAGCATCTTGCAGTGTTATAAGAGGACTAGCTTTTGCTATATTTCTTAAGTGAAAAAATGCTGTCCTAATAATCTGATTAATATGTGATTTTAAATTCAGGTCAGAGTCAATAATTACCCCTAAATTCTTTACCTCCGTCTTGACTTTTAATCCTAATGCATCAAGTTTATTTCTAATCACCTCATTATATCCATTATTGCCAATCACTAAACTTTCTGTTTTCTCTGTATTTAGTTTGAGAAAATTACTACTCATACATTCGGAAACACAAGTAAGACATTGTGTCAGTGAACCAAGAGTGTCGGGGTCATCAGGTGCTATTGATAAATACAGTTGTGTGTCATCAGCATAGCTCTGATAGCTCATGTTATGACTTGAGATAATTTGACCTAACGGAAGCATGTAAATCAAAAAGAGCAGTGGACCCAGGATAGATCCTTGTGGAACACCATATAGATTATCATGTGTCTCTGAAGTATAATTACCACAACTAACAAAGAATGTTCTACCTGCCAGGTAGGACTCAGACCAATTTAAGACTCTGCCAGAGAGGCCCACCCATTGACTAAGGCGATTTCTAAGAATGTTGTGATCAATGGTATCAAATGCGGCACTCAGATCTAACAGGATGAAAACAGATAAAATGGCCTCTGTCTACATTAACCTGCAAGTCATTTACTACTTTAACGAGTGCAGTTTCTGTACTGTGATTTGTTCTGAAACCTGACTGAAACCTATCAAGAATTGCATGATGTGTCCAGTTGACTTACTTTAAAGGTCAAAAGGCTGCAAGGCTGGATGATTTAAAAACAAAATGACATTTAGATGTTAACCATTGTGACAGACAGGAAGTCAATGAGAAGGCAAGTGAACGGCACTAAGCTCTCTTACCATCTTAATAAAATACAGTTTTAAAAAATGAGCCCAGTAAACTATACACTTGCCTGTTCTCCCCTCCTTCTCATTCTCTGCCACCAAAATATTACAGCAAGTTCTTGGCTATAAAAAATTATTTTGCTTACTCTTCAGTTCTAACCTTTTTTTCTGGTTTGTCTCAAAATGTTTCAAAAGAGCCTTGTATATAGCATCTCATATTCCAAGTACAAGCTAATATACTTTTATATGTGTTCATGTACAGTATATGTAGGCTAAATCTATATGTGTAAATATTTAATTACATTTTAATTACAGTTTTCCTTGTGATTCGCAGTGGCTACGGGTGCAGAACCCCCATAAATGTATGTATCTGTGAATATGTTTTGGGCCCATAATTACTGAATATTGTATGTTTATTGTACTCAATAAGATGCAAAAAGCTGTGTGAAACGCAAGACAGAATGATCACTGCACAAGCAAATCACGTGTGTTACGCTGGCTGCTGAGACAAAGATGCGTGGCGTCTTCACAGCCAAAGTGTGTAGCTCAACAGTTCGCTAGTTGACTAGAACATTTTTACAAAATGTAACATGGTATAATAAATTTGTGTGCATATTTCCGGTAGTAAAAGACACGAATGAGTACAGATACAAAAGGACTCCAATAAAACACTAAGGACAGAATGATCAGCACTTGCAACACAATCTAGTTTTGCAGATGCAAATAATGGTGATGTAGTTATAAAATTAATTCCCTTTGAACAGCCTCCTGAAAGCTACTGTATGTAAAATTTGTATGTGAAGAGTTGTAGAAGCGGGGTGCACTCCCAGATAAAGACGTTTTCTAACCTAGGCGAAGTCACATGAACAAGCGGGCACAGGACTGGAACATACATTCTGAAAAAAGCTCTAATCCAGTGAGTGTAACTGTAACCTTTTACAAAAGTTTTTTTTTTTTTCTGGCTTTGACTTTTGTGCAAATTTTTGACTTTGATTTTTGTTTTTCGCTTTGGTAACAGTTAGGGGAAATTCCATCCTTGACTCTCTTTTTAGGCATTTTTGGCTACGTCTTTTCTCCCAATTACCTGCTAGTCTCTCTAGGGTAACATAAATTCTTCCATGTAACTTTCAGGATTCACCATAACTCTTCTTTTGACTCTGGTTGCCTTTTGTTTTTTCTCCCTACCCAAGTGATCCCACAACTTTTGTCATGTTGAGTTCAGGGTTCTGTGGTGTCCAATTTAATAGTGTTAGTGTTCCACAGGCAGACTTCTACTCCAAGTAATCTTATATGTGTTTTCAATGTCTTGAGTTGTTACTGTACTAAAAATGAACTATGTTGTCTTTAAGTTGTTTTCAAAAAGGCATGGCATTGTGAATCAAAATGTTTATACTGTCGAATGTCATCATTCCATTGGTTTTGACCAGATTACCCCACTGACAGAAATGCAACCGCAGACCACAACAGAGCCATTCACAGAAGGGTGCTGACAGGCTTCAATGTGCATATTGCCAGCTCGTCTTCTAACATTTTGACATCTTTACGAACCAAAAATCCATTTTTGGATTCTTTAATTGATAACTCTTTCTGCCACTTCTTGCCACACCATAATTTATGTTTTTTTCATACTGAAATCTATTTTTTCTTGTTGCATTTTTATAAGAATGCTTTATTATCTGCAGCATGCCTTTTTAAGGCTTCTTCTCACTGTCAAAGAGTGTGCTTTGGTGCCAGATTACTTTTTATTGGATTTCCATCTGTATCTAAAAGGAAGTTTATATAATGCCAACAGCTTTTTACGCCTTGAACTGTGTATTCTGTCTGTGGTTTGCCCAATGTCATCAAATTTCTTTATGACAGCTTCAATACCACACCTTGAAAAAGAGCTTGTTGATGTAAAACTCTGATTTTATGTCTGTCAGACTCATTTTCCTTTTGAGTACTTGTGGTCACCATTCATTACAGCCATTGAGTTGCTAAACTACACGACTATTACAGCCAAATTTGCGATTGACTACCTCATTAACTTAAACTGGGTATGCTGTTGATAAAATTTAACAAATACAAAAAAATACCTACAGTGCCTGAAGGAGAGATTTGGAGCCATCTCAAAAGATATTAATACCATACCATTTTTCTAAGCCCGCTTAATCTTGAGCAAGGTCATGGGGGGCTAGAGCCTTTCTCAGCAAGTATAGTCCACAAGGCAGGAACAATCCCTAGACAGGGTACCAGTTCATCACAATGTGAACACACACACTGTAAAAGGTGCTATATATGTGCCCGACCTGACACAGACTCACAACGGAGGCACGTTAAAATCAACCAAAAGATTTTATTTTCTTCAGTTGAGGTCCACGTCTTCCCCGTGTCCCTCAGCCCTAAAACAGTCCCAAGTACACCGAATAACTAAAACAAAGTAAAGCACATCACACGCTTCTTCCTCCCCCACTCCTTCCAGGCAACCTTGTCCTCCTCCTCCCGACTCTGGCTCCTGAGTGGTGGCTGCTGGCTCCTTTTATTAGTCATCTGGAAGTGCTCCAGGTGCTTGATTGCCGTGTCCCGGCTGCACTTCCGGGTGTGGCAAAAACACTGCCCACAAGGGCCCAACAGCTCCTGCTGCAGCACCCACTGGCAGC